>NW_025334417.1:0-113111 GCF_014858855.1 Bufo gargarizans
AATGCAGAGGCTGGTAGTATGGAGGCTGTAATATAATGTGGAGGCTATAATGTTGAGGTTGATAATATATTATAGAGGCTTTAATCTTAATATAATGTAATTTACAGGCTGGTAATACGGGGGCTGGAAATGAAAACCATTAGCACTTCTGAGCTCAGCCAATCAGAGCGGGAGGGCGGGGCCTGGAGTTCAGGAACAGCCCCGCCCCCAGCCTCTCCGTGCAGTTCTCCTCCAGGTCCGCCCAAGCTCCATATAAAGGAGGGCTCTGGGCTGAGCAGTCACTGCTTTCTGCTCACTCCTAGAAGATGTCTGGTCGCGGTAAAGGAGGGAAAGGGCTCGGGAAAGGCGGCGCCAAGCGGCACAGGAAGGTGCTCCGTGATAACATCCAGGGCATCACCAAGCCTGCCATCCGCCGTCTAGCTCGCAGGGGAGGCGTCAAGCGCATCTCCGGCCTCATCTATGAGGAGACCCGCGGGGTGCTGAAAGTCTTCCTGGAGAACGTCATCCGGGACGCCGTCACCTACACCGAGCACGCCAAGAGGAAGACCGTCACCGCCATGGACGTGGTCTACGCGCTCAAGCGCCAGGGCCGCACTCTCTACGGCTTCGGGGGTTAATGCTGCCTCCGTCCTCACAGCACAAAGGCTCTTCTCAGAGCCGCCCACATCTTCCCGGGGAGAAGCTACAACTCCTTCTGCGCTCAGCCACTGAGGGGTTAACACCGCCCGCACATCAGGGGGCGGAGAGCCGAACAATTGGCCGAGATCAGCGGCACCCTGTGCTCAGTACAGCCGGAGGTCTACAATACAGAAAGCCCCAGTAATGTAAATCCCGAGCCCCGGGTGTTCTCCATCGCTCCTGTCCCCGCAGCCACAAGACGAGCTGTGCTCGGAGACTGAGGGGTTAATCCGTCCCGGAGCTGCAGAGACCGGGACGCCACTGAGCGGCGCTGGTACGGGTCACATGACCGGCTCCTCCTGTAGATCAGCAGCTCAACTATAGGCGGGAAATTCAAATGAGCGACGGGATCCTGAGCTCTCCCAGCCAATAGGAGCAGAGCTCAGGCCCCCCCTCCCTCAGCCGTTATGTGCCCGTAGGAGCGGAGCCTCGTCCTCCTGTCCTGAGCGGCCGCACAGCCTGTCCCCAGGGAGCGCCACACTGAGGAGGAGGATGGGAGCAGTGAATGGGCATGGAGGAGGATGATGGGAGTAGTGAATGGGCATGGAGGAGAATGATGGGAGCAGTGAATGGGCATGGAGGAGGATGATGGGAGTAGTGATTGGGCACGGAGGAGGATGATGGGAGTAGTGAATGGGCATGGAGGAGAATGATGGGAGCAGTGAATGGGCATGGAGGATGATGGGAGCAGTGAATGGGCATGGAGCAGGATGATGGGAGCAGTGAATGGGCATGGAGGAGAATGATGGGAGTAATGAATGGGCATGGAGCAGGATGATGGGAGTAGTGAATGGGCATGGAGTAGGATGATGGGAGCAGTGAATGGGCATGGAGTAGGATGATGGGAGTAGTGAATGGGCATGGAGTAGGATGATGGGAGCAGTGAATGGGAATGGAGGAGGATGATGGGAGTAGTGAATGGGCATGGAGGAGGATGATGGGAGTAGTGAATGGGCATGGAGCAGGATTGCTTGTATTGTAACTTCCACTAGCGGTACCGCATCTCATCTAGCTGACAGTGAGGAAACCGCAGCCACTGTGAGAACGGGGAGACACGGGAGCAGCTCTGCTGGAGACAGGGTGGGGGCTCTGAGAAGAGCCTTTGGGTCCGGAGAGCGGGGGGCGCTCACTTGGCGCTGGTGTACTTGGTGACGGCCTTGGTGCCCTCGGAGACGGCGTGCTTGGCCAGCTCTCCGGGCAGCAGCAGGCGCACGGCGGTCTGGATCTCCCGGGAGGTGATGGTGGAGCGCTTGTTGTAGTGAGCCAGGCGGGAAGCTTCCCCTGCGATGCGCTCGAAGATGTCGTTGACGAAGGAGTTCATGATGCCCATGGCCTTGGAGGAGATGCCGGTGTCGGGGTGCACCTGCTTCAGCACCTTGTAGACGTAGATGGCATAGCTCTCCTTCCTGCTCTTCCTCCGCTTCTTGCCGTCCTTCTTCTGGACCTTGGTGACGGCTTTCTTGGAGCCCTTCTTGGGCGCTGGGGCGGACTTGGCTGGCTCGGGCATTCTGACTGAAGACACAATCTCGTCTGTTCGCCTCCTCCCTCCGCAGCGGTATTTATACACGGGCCATGCAAATGAGCTGCTGCGGACTGCGCGCCGATCTGTAAGAGGCAGCCCTGATCATCCAGCAACATTTCCAACACATATATATAGCAGACTGTCATGTTTCCCTCCAGCCACCAGAGGCCACTGTGGCTGAGTAGGACAGTCAGAGGAGTTGTTTCCAGAGGACAAGGAGTTAAGTGTTTTTCCCGGGCAGAGCAGAGAGCCTGGGCTGAAGGTGTCTGAGTACACAGGAAGAAGGACGCTGTGCACTGAGAGGGAGATCCACAGGGAAGATTAGAGCGATTTCTCCCTGCCTGCTGTGACACAGTATCTGTGTGCAGTCTGCTGTAGTGTGAGGCACTTACCAGAGGAACTGTGAGTGAATTCCAGGCCCTGCCTGATTACACGTCCAGAGCTGCTGATTATCTCTAACCAGAGTTACAGAGACTACAAAGAGAGGCCAGAGCTGAGCCACGCTGAAGCAAGCAAGCAACCAGATCGGGACCCAGACTGTATCTGCCTGCATGTGCCTGACACCGAACTGTGAGTGCACTGATGCTAACCTGAGCTAGGACATAGTGGAATAGGATTTAGTTTAGTGCACCGTAGAGGTGCACCCCGGGTAGCGGGGACAGATAGGACTACCTAGAAGAGAGTAGCCTGCTATTGTCTGTACTTGTGTTTGTGATTCATTTGTGTTCTTTATGCAAATTTCCATTATCTTTATTGTGAATTCCTAAGCTGTTCATATTGTAAATCTGCTTCTCCGGCAGTTAGAGTTCTCTTTTAATAAAGCCGGTTTCTACTTCAGCCTCCTTGTCTGCTGCACTGTACTTGAGTCCTGCTCTACGGTCTCTTCCTCTGCTGACCGTTACAAGTGGCGCTGCGAGCAGGGTACAGTCACAGAGATGGAGGCGGCTGAAGGCAATGTGCATGATGTTAATGTGAGTACCTCAGGCAATGGTGGAACCCTTGCAAGGGCCCTTCCTATTGGCACGTTGTTCAACTTGCTACCCAAATTTGATGGCCAGAACATGACACTGTCAGACTGGGTGACAAGGTTACAGAGTGCTGTTAGGATTTACAATGTCAGCCCAGAACTACAAGTAGAAATTGCTTTGGCCGCTCTCGAGGGTGAGGCCCGAAGAAATGTTCTCCTACAACCAGAAGCCACGCGCAATACATTGCAAGAGATGGTGAGATTCCTGGAAGAAATATATGGGGAAACAGCCAGTGCAGGGCACCTCCGGGCGAAGTTTTTTTACCGGATTCAACGGGAAGACGAAGGTGTCTCTCAGTACGCTACAGCCCTACAGGAAGTGTTGGCCGAGGTACAAAAAAAAGAGGCAGATGGGGTTACTGGCATGGGACCCATAGACCGGATACTGCGGGAACAATTTATTCTGGGGCTCTACAGCAATCCCCTGAAACAGGCTCTGCGGGAACGAGTCAGAGTAGACCCTACCCTAACCTTTCGACAAATTTTGGCAGAGGCCGTGACGCGAAACAAAGAAGACAGCTATGCTTCTGGAGTAATACGGACCCAGACCGTTACACCCCCCGGGGTTACAAGAAATGAGGAAGCCCTGGTCAGAGTGGTACAAGACTTGCAGAGCTCCCTGAGTGCCATGCACGAAAAGTTGACACACCTGGAGAAACGGATAGAGTCGCGCCATACTACTGAGGCTGCCTATCCAGCCCGACAACAAACCTATCAGGCGACTCCATGGGTTCCTACACCCGAATGCCCTTATGCTAGTTTACCATACCATCAAGCCCCTCATTACCCTTCAGTGGGGCCATCCAGCCAAGCTCTGAGGGCACCTCCCACTCGCAGGCTAAAAGTGGGCCGTCAAGGGGCACAGTGTTGGCGGTGTGGAGATCTAGGACATTTCGCCAGAGAGTGTCGGAATAATCCAGCTGGACGCCAAGAGCCGCCGTTAAACTACCGACCCCTGCAGTAGTGGGGCGTACTGCAGGGGAGGTGGAGAGCCAAGTTACCCAGCAAAGCTCCGAACACCTGGTCGCAGGGTGCCCCACTATACGAGCTGAGTTCGAAGGTGTTCCTGTCGACTGCTTAGTGGATACTGGGTCTCAGGTGACAACTATGCCCGAGTCATTCTTCTACCGTTACTTTCAAGCGCTGGCCAAGCCAGAACGAGAGACACTGGTCCGGGTTACAGCGGCTAACCAACAACAGATTCCTGTCACAGGGGTCGTGTGGATGAATGTACGGCTGTGTGGACAGGAAGTGGGGCGGAAAGGTATCTTGTTGGTCCCCGAAACGTTCAAAGAAGATGTGCCGGTGATAATGGGCATGAATATCCTGCGAGAATTGGATCAGATCATGTTCACCAAACGGGGGCCGGGTTACTGGAAACAAGCCACCCCGCACAAACCTACCCAGAAAGCATTTCAACGGCTAATCCGTTTTTGTGGAACACAGAAAAGTGTACCAGCACACCAGGCGGTGGGAACGATCCGAGCGCCAGGAAAGGCTACCTTCACCCTTCCCCCTGGTCGGGAGACCGTGCTGACGTTACCCGTGGGAACTTTCCGTAATCTTGAAGGCATGGAGGTGTTCGTTGAACCAACAGGCCTAGGAGAGCTGGGTCAGGACGTCCTGGTGGCCCGGACACTGGGAGTGGTCCAGAATGGACGAGTACCCATAAGAGCTGTGAATGTGGGATATCTAGAAGTTCCCTTGACGCCAGGGGTGGAACTGGCTCGTGTGTACCTACATCAGGGAGAAATCCTGAGTCAGAGAGAAGTGACTCTAGCTCCGGTAGGGGATGCTGGTTGGACCCTGGCAGTTACTGCCAGTGCAGAAGAGGCGCCGACCCCAGAATGGAATGGGGGAACCATCTTGGATCAAATGGAGATAGATGTTAAGGCTCTCAGTTTAGACCAACAGCGAGCAGTTGAAACCATGCTGTGGGAGAATCAGGCTGCGTTTGCCCGCCACGCCGATGACTTTGGCTGCACGAATGCTATCACACATGAGATACCGACGGGGGACACTCCACCAATTCGGGAGAGATATCGACAGATTCCGCCCAAGTTGTACCAGGAAGTGAAGACGCTATTGAAACAGATGATAGATTCCGGAGTGGTGCGGGGAAGCCAGAGCCCTTGGGCAGCCCCAGTGGTGCTTGTCAAGAAGAAGGACGGCACTATTCGATTTTGTGTGGATTACCGGCGGTTGAATGCTTGCACTGCGCGAGACTCATATCCTCTGCCACGCATCGAGGAGTCTCTGACGGCTCTAGGACGAGCCAAATACTTCTCCACCCTGGATCTAGCAAGTGGGTACTGGCAAGTACCAGTGGCTGAGCAGGACAAGGCAAAGACAGCATTCATACTCCCCATGGGGTTATTTGAATTCAACAGGATGCCATTCGGACTGACTAATGCCCCTGGAACCTTCCAGCGGCTGATGGAGAGATGCCTGGGAGACCTGAATTTTGAAGCCACTCTGATATACCTAGACGATATCATCGTATACTCTGCTACTTTTCAAGAACACTTGAATCGGCTAGGGCAGGTACTCGAGCGACTGCGATCCCATGGCCTGAAGGTAAAGCCAAAGAAGTGTCATCTCTTCAAGAGGGAGATCGAGTACCTGGGCCATAGGGTGTCCCAAGACGGAGTGCTACCGTCCCAAGACAAAGTGGCTGCAATACGACAATGGCTAGTGCCGAGAACACTGCGTGAGTTGAAGGCCTTCCTGGGACTGACTGGGTACTACCGGCGGTTCATCAAAGACTACGCAAAAATAGCGGGCCCTCTGAATGAGTTGTTGAGAGGAACGGCTGGGCAACCCAAGGGCCAAAGTATCCCCTGGGGACAGAAACAGGAAGAGGCCTTCCAGGCCCTGAAAGAAGCCCTGACATCGGCCCCCATCTTGGCTTATGCCGATTTTGATAAACCATTCATCTTAGCTACTGATGGCAGCCTCTACGGACTTGGGGCAGTCCTGTCGCAGGTACAGGATGGACATGAGAGAGTGATCGCTTATGCCAGTAGATCCTTGCGAGATACGGAGCGAAACCCCCATAACTACAGTTCCTTCCGGCTGGAACTCCTTGCCCTGGTGTGGGCTATGACGGAGAAATTTGCAGGATATCTGACAGGAGCTAAGATCTTCGTACGGACGGATAACAATCCCCTGGCCCATCTGGGTACGGCCAAGTTGGGAGCCCTGGAGCAACGCTGGGCGGCTCGCCTCGCAAAGTATGACTTCTCAATTCGCTACCGCTCCGCTACAGAGAACACTAATGCTGATGGTCTCTCGAGGGTTACTTTTGAAACTCCAGTAGGGGATATGGATGAACAAAAGGAAGAAGATGAAACTCCTGACTTCCGCAAGTTCGCTCCCCCAACAGTCGCGGCCCAGACAAGTGGGGAGGCATGTAAGAGGCAGCCCTGATCATCCAGCAACATTTCCAACACATATATATAGCAGACTGTCATGTTTCCCTCCAGCCACCAGAGGCCACTGTGGCTGAGTAGGACAGTCAGAGGAGTTGTTTCCAGAGGACAAGGAGTTAAGTGTTTTTCCCGGGCAGAGCAGAGAGCCTGGGCTGAAGGTGTCTGAGTACACAGGAAGAAGGACGCTGTGCACTGAGAGGGAGATCCACAGGGAAGATTAGAGCGATTTCTCCCTGCCTGCTGTGACACAGTATCTGTGTGCAGTCTGCTGTAGTGTGAGGCACTTACCAGAGGAACTGTGAGTGAATTCCAGGCCCTGCCTGATTACACGTCCAGAGCTGCTGATTATCTCTAACCAGAGTTACAGAGACTACAAAGAGAGGCCAGAGCTGAGCCACGCTGAAGCAAGCAAGCAACCAGATCGGGACCCAGACTGTATCTGCCTGCATGTGCCTGACACCGAACTGTGAGTGCACTGATGCTAACCTGAGCTAGGACATAGTGGAATAGGATTTAGTTTAGTGCACCGTAGAGGTGCACCCCGGGTAGCGGGGACAGATAGGACTACCTAGAAGAGAGTAGCCTGCTATTGTCTGTACTTGTGTTTGTGATTCATTTGTGTTCTTTATGCAAATTTCCATTATCTTTATTGTGAATTCCCAAGCTGTTCATATTGTAAATCTGCTTCTCCGGCAGTTAGAGTTCTCTTTTAATAAAGCCGGTTTCTACTTCAGCCTCCTTGTCTGCTGCACTGTACTTGAGTCCTGCTCTACGGTCTCTTCCTCTGCTGACCGTTACAGATCTACTGGAGGAGAGGGTCACGTGGTGTCTCCACTTCTCCCAATTGGCAGCCTCAAGTCCATCCAGCTGAGCCGGGGGCGGGGCTCACATCCATCCATTCAGCGGAGCAGCAGGAGGGGTGGGTCTCATAGCCACCCATACTGCTAAACCGGGGGGCGGAGCAGAAGGAGGGGCAGAACTCTCATCCATCCGTTCAGCTGAGCGGGGGGGGGGGGGAGAGGCGGGGCTAACATCTCTCTTCAGTCTATCAGGGCCTCTCTGCTCGGCTGATACCCGCCCCGCCCCTCACTGCGCCCCGCCCTCTGCCGGTAGTGATGCCGCCGCTGAGTATACTGTGCGTGCAGGGGGATCGTGCGCTCTATCCCTGGACACCAGCGCAGCGATGGAGCCGCTCTTCTCCGAACAGTGAATACCGGACTGCTGTCCGGTGTGGAGCGGGAGAAGGCGGCCACTGACGGGTTAATACTGAGTAGGCTATGGGGGCGGGGCTATAGTGCCATGGCTTTTGAAATTCCCGCTCAATTACCGTCCGTTAAGAATTCAGCGGGCATGGACAAGCTCCGCCCCCGGCTCATCTAAATGGATGGATGTTAGCCCTGCCCCTCCTGCTGTTCCGCCCACCTGCTCAGCTGAATGAATGGATGTGAGCCCCTCCCCTCCTGCTGCTCCGCCCATCGGCTCAGCTGAATGAATGGATGTGAGCCCCTCCCCTCCTGCTCTTCTCAGAGCCCCCACCTTCTCTAGGACGGAGCTGCCGCATTGTGTGAATACATGGAAGCCTCATGTCCGAGGCGGATTATTCCCTCATTATAGACCACTGATCGGGAGGATGGGGGGAGTAGTGATCGGCCAGAGAGAAGGATGGGGGGAGTAGTGATCGGCCAGAGAGAAGTTGGTCAATGAAGAGAATGAGTGAAGTAGTTATATGGTATTGAGGATGATTAGGGGAGTAGTGGTCAGCCAGTGAGAATGAGGGAAGTAGTGATCTGCTAATGGATGGATGTGAGCCCCGCCGTGCGCTCTATCCCTGGACACCAGCGCAGAAGGGGGCGGAGCTATAGAACAAGAGCTTTACAGTGATTGGCTGATCTCCAGCTTTTGAAATTCCCGCTCAATTACAGTCCGGTTAGAATTCAGCGGCCGTGGAGGAGCAGTCCATTACACACAGGGGGACGAACCCTCTACAGCAGCAATGTGCTCGCCGCATGTCAGGAGCGGTAAGTGCCCCTGTGTGACGCCTCCACAGCGGAGATCAGCGGCATCGCCAGCTCAGTCGTACAGACCATGTGGGCGGCTCTTAGAAGAGCCTTTGGTCTGGGGCGGGGCAGAGCCGGGCTCACTTGCTCTTGGCCGGCTTGCTGCTCTCGGTCTTCTTGGGCAGCAGCACGGCCTGGATGTTGGGCAGGACGCCTCCCTGGACGATGGTGACTCCGCCCAGCAGCTTGTTGAGCTCCTCGTCGTTGCGCACGGCCAGCTGCAGGTGACGGGGGATGATGCGGGTCTTCTTGTTGTCGCGGGCGGCATTGCCGGCCAGCTCCAGGATCTCGGCGGTGAGATACTCGAGCACAGCGGCCAAGTAGACGGGAGCGCCGGCGCCCACCCTCTGGGCGTAGTTGCCCTTGCGGAGGAGCCTGTGCACACGGCCGACCGGGAACTGGAGCCCTGCCCGGGATGAGCGGGTCTTGGCCTTAGCCCGCACTTTGCCTCCTTGTTTGCCGCGTCCAGACATCGTTCTCTTCTCTGTACAGATGAGACTGACAGCCCCGCTCCGCCCGTCACCTCTTATACCCGGGTGGCGCAGGGGGAACTCCTCTGTGATTGGCTGAATCCAAATCCGGTTTTCAGCGCCAAATCCTGCAGCCAATGAGGAAGCAGATGACCTGAAAAGGCTCGTGAGGACACGCCCCCTTTTCTCCACCAATTGCCGGCCGCCCCCATAGCACCGTGTCCCGGTGTATCCCCGAGTGCCCGGCTCTGTGGATCCATCCAGCCGCTCGTCCTTCACTGCCTCCTCAAGTGTCCAATCACTACTCCCCCCATCCTCCTCAAGTGTACAATCACTACTCCCCAACCATCCTCAGTGTCCAATCACTACTCCCCTCATCCTCCCGAGTATACGATCACTACTCCCCTCATCCTCCCGATCAGTGGTCTATAACGAGGGAATAATCCGCCTCGGACATGAGGCTTCCATGTATTCACACAATGCGGCAGCTCCGCCCTAGAGAAGGTGGGGGCTCTGAGAAGAGCAGGAGCGGGGGGCGGAGCAGCAGGAGGGGAGGGGCTCACATCATCCATTCAGAGAGCCGGGGGCGGGGCAGAAGGGGCGGGGCTCGCATCCATTCAGACGAGTCGGGGGCGGAGCTTGTCCCCGGCCGCTGAATTCTAACCGGACGTTAATTGAGCGGGAATTTCAAAAGCGATGGTACTAGTTACATAGCCCCGCCCCCCGTAGCTGCTCAGTATTAACCCGTCAGTGGCCGCCTGCTCCCGCTCCACACCGGAGAACAGTCCCGTATTCACTGTGCGGAGAAGAGCGGCTCCATCGCTGCGCTGATGTCCAGGGATAGAGCGCACGATCCCCCTGCACGCACAGTACACTCAGCGGCGGCATCACTACCAGCAGAGGGCGGGGCGCAGTGAGGGGCGGGGCGGGTATCAGCCGAGCAGAGAGGCCCTGATAGACTGAAGAGAGCGGCGCTGACAGGGTTAACCCGCCCCCTAGAAAGAGGGCAGAAGGGCGGAGTGGAGCTCGTCTGAGGAGGAGGTGGTGGCTCTGAGAAGAGCCTTTGGGGGAGAGGTGCGGGCGGCGCCGGTTACTTCTTGGCCGCGCTCTTCTTGGCTTTCGCCGCTTTCTTAGCCGGACTCTTGGCAGCCTTGGGTTTGGCCGCCTTCTTAGCCGGACTCTTGGCCAGCTTCTTGGGCTTGGGGGCAGCCTTCGGCTTCTTGGGGCTCTTGGCTGCTTTCTTGGCCGCGGCTGGTTTCTTGGTCTTTTTCGGGCTCTTGGCCGGAGCCTTCTTCGGGGATTTAGCGGGTTTCTTGGCCGCAGTAGCTGCAGGTTTCTTGGCCGCCGCCGGCTTCTTCTTGGCCGCCTTGTCCTTGGTCTCCTGCTGCTTCTTGTTGAGCTTGAAGGAGCCGGAGGCGCCGCTGCCCTTCACCTGGGTGAGGGTCCCCTTGGTGACCAGAGCCCTGATGGCCACCTTGATGCGGCTATTATTCTTCTCCACATCGCATCCTCCTGCAGCCAGAGCCTTCTTCAGGGCGGCCAGAGACACCCCGCTGCGCTCCTTGGAGGCGGACACGGCTGTGACGAGGAGCTCGGACACGCTGGGCCCGGACGGCTTCTTGCTTTTCTTGGCGCCCCCTGCAGCGGCGGATTTCTTCGGCTGCCTCTTGGACTTGGCGGCCGCTTCGGCGGGAGGAGCGGCGGCGGCTGCTGGCGCGGTCTCTGCCATCTTGTGTGGGACGTAAATACAAAGACTTCTCCTGGAGAAAACACTGAGGCCGGGGCCGCCTCTTATATGTGGAGCGCTGCGCAGTGATTGGCTGCTGAGCTCCGCCCTCCTGCGCGGCTATTGGCTGACACTGGACACAGGCCCCGCCCTCACCCCTCTCAGCCCGGCTGCAGCTCCGCTCTCCCCTTGTGCTTCCCTGCCCGGGAGAAGAGCCCTTTAGCGGCTAGAACCGGACAGGAGAGGCCGCCTTCTCCGCGCCTGCCTCCTCCCGGACATCCCCCCTCACCGTGTGCCGCCGTCTGTGGCGGAGGAGGCGGGAGCAGGCCCCGGGATCTCCGCCACAGTCCTCCCGCTCTGCCTGACGTTCTGCACATCCGGCTGGATCCGGCCCGATGGCTCCGCTGCGGGGGCTCGTTCCCTCTCTTCCCGGCCCTCGTCCCCATCCCAGGGCTCTTTCCCACATGGTGGGGCCGCAGGAAGCTGCTCGGACGCTGCGGGGGGAGCTGGAGCCGCGGAGAGCCCGTGAGGGTAACACAGGCGGCGGCCTCCGCTCCCTGCCGGCTCCCGGGCTCCAGTGCTCCGTGTCCCCGCACATTCCCCGCTGCAGTGATGCCGCCTCATGTGTGTACAGGGCTCTCAGGGAGCAGAGATGCGTCTTGTGGCCAGGGCTGCAGCAGAGGGGGTGCCGGTACAATGGGGCAGAGTATGGCCCCGCCCCCCAGAAGTATGGACCCCGCTTTACTGACCCCCGGAAACATTCTGGGGAGTAAGAAATGTGGAGAAAACTGCCCCTATAATCCCCCTCATTGCACCTCCGTAACCTCAGGACAATACGGCAAAGTACAGTATAGGACAGTATAGTATATTATAGTATAGTACAGTATAGAATAGTACAGCACAGTATATTATAGTATAGTACAGTATAGAATAGTATAGTACAGCACAGTATATTATAGTACAGCACAGTATAGTACAGCACAGTATATTATAGTATAGTACAGCACAGTATATTATAGTATAGTACAGCACAGTATAGTACAGCACAGTATATTATAGTATAGTACAGCACAGTATATTATAGTATAGTACAGCACAGTATATTATAGTATAGCAAAGTATAGTATAGTGCAGCACAGTATAGAATAGTACAGCACAGTATAGTATAGTACAGCACAGTATATTATAGTACAGTATAGTATAGTGCAGCACAGTATAGAATAGTACAGCACAGTATATTATAGTACAGTATAGTATAGTATAGTACAGTATATTATAGTATAGCACAGTATATTATAGTATAGCACAGTATATTATAGTACAGCACAGTATAGTATAGTACAGCACAGTATATTATAGTACAGTATAGTATAGTACAGCACAGTATAGTATAGTACAGCACAGTATAGTATAGTATAGTATAGTACAGCACAGTATATTATAGTATAGTACAGTATAGTATAGCACAGTATATTATAGTATAGCACAGTATATTATAGTACAGCACAGTATAGTATAGTACAGCACAGTATATTATAGTACAGTATAGTATAGTACAGCACAGTATAGTATAGTACAGCACAGTATATTATAGTATAGTATAGTACAGCACAGTATATTATAGTACAGTATATTATAGTATAGCACAGTATATTATAGTATAGCACAGTATATTATAGTATAGTACGGTATAGTATAGCAAAGTATAGTATAGTGCAGCACAGTATAGAATAGTACAGCACAGTATATTATAGTACAGTATAGTATAGTACAGCACAGTATAGTATAGTACAGCACAGTATATTATAGTATAGTATAGTACAGCACAGTATATTATAGTACAGTATATTATAGTATAGCACAGTATATTATAGTATAGCACAGTATATTATAGTATAGTACGGTATAGTATAGCAAAGTATAGTATAGTGCAGCACAGTATAGTACAGTATAGTACAGCACAGTATAGTATAGTACAGCACAGTATATTATAGTATAGTACAGCACAGTATATTATAGCACAGTATAGTACAGCACAGTATATTATAGTATAGTACAGCACAGTATATTATAGCACAGTATAGTACAGCACAGTATATTATAGTATAGTACAGTATATTATAGTATAGTACGGTATAGTATAGCAAAGTATAGTATAGTGCAGCACAGTATAGTACAGTATAGTATAGTACAGCACAGTATATTATAGTATAGTACAGCACAGTATATTATAGTATAGCACAGTATATTATAGTATAGCACAGTATATTATAGTATAGTACGGTATAGTATAGCAAAGTATAGTATAGTGCAGCACAGTATAGTACAGCACAGTTTAGTATAGTACAGCACAGTATGGTATAGGACAGTATAGTATGGAGGCTGGTATTATAATGTGGAGGCTGGTAATATAATGTAAAGGCTGTAATATCATGTGGAGGCTGTAATATAATGTGGACGCTGTAATATCATGTGGATGTTTTAATGTAGAGGCCCATAATATGGAGGCTGTCATATAATGTGGAGGCCGGTAATATAATATGGAGGCTGTAATGTAGAGGCGGGTAATATTGAGGCTGTCATACAATGTAGAGGCTGGTAATATAATACAGAGGCTATAATGTAATGTTGAGGCTGTAATATAATGTGGAGGCTATAATGTAATGTAGAGGCTGGTAATGTGGAGGCTAGTTATATGGAGGCTGTCATATAATGTGGAGGCTGTAACATAATGTTTAGGCTTTGATGTAATGTAGAGAACGGCAATATGGAGTCTGTAACATAATGTGGAGGCTGGTAATGTAACACGTAGACTGTAATGTAGAGGCCATTAATACAGAGTCTGTAATATAACATGGAGGCCGGCAATGTTAAATGGAGGCTGTAATATAATGTGGAGGCTGTGATGTAATGTGGAGGCTGGTAGTATAGAGACTGTAATGTAATGTAGAGGCTAGTAATATGGAGGCTGAAAATATGGAGGCTGTAGAGGACGATAATATGAAGTCTGTAACATAATGTGGAGTCCGGTAATGTAACATAGAGACTGTAATGTAGAGGCGGTCATACGGAGGCTGTAATATTATGTGGATGCCGGTAATGTTGCATAGAGGCCGGTAATGTTAAGTAGAGGCTGGTAATATGGAGTCTGTAATATAATTTGGAGAATGGCAGTATAGAGGCTGTAATTTAATGTTTAGGCTGTGATGTAATGTAGAGGACGGAAATGTAGAGGCTGGTAATGTAACATGGAAACTGTAATGTAGAGGCCGGTAATATGAAGGCTGGAAATGGCAGGTAATATAATACAGAGGCTGTAATGTAATGTGGAGGTTGGTAATATAGATGCTGTAATATAATGTGGAGGCTATAATGTAATGTAGAGGCTGGTAATGTGGAGGCTAGTTATATGGAGGCTGTCATATAATGTGGAGGCTGAAAATATGGAGGCTGTAACATAATGTTTAGGCTGTGATGTAATGTAGAGGACGGTAATATGGAGTCTGTAATATAATGTGGAGGCTGGTAATGTAACATGTAGACTGTAATGTAGAGGCCAGTAATACAGAGGCTGTAATGTAACATGGAGGCCAGTAATGTAACATAGAGACAGGAAATGTTAAGTGGAGGCTGGTAATATGGAGGCTGTAATATAGTTTGGATGCTGTAATGTAATGCAGAGGCTGGTAATATGAAGGCTGAAAAATATTGTGGAAGCAGTGATGCAATGTGGAGAACGGTAATATGGAGTCTGTAATATAATATGGAGGCTGGTAATGTAACATGTAGACTGTAATGTAGAGGCCATTAATACAGAGGCTGTAATATAATGTGGAGGCTGATAATATGAAGTCTGTAATATAATGTGGAGGCCGGTAATGTAACATGGAGACTGTAATGTAGAGGCCGGTAATACGAAGCCTGGAAATGTAACATGGAGGCTGTAATCTAATGTGGAGGCTGGTAATATAGAGGCTGTAATATGATGTGGAGGCTATAATGTAATGTAGAGGCTGAAAATATGAAGGCTGCAATATAATGCTGAGGTTGATAATATAAAATGGAGGCTGAAATGTAATATAGAAGCTGCAATGTAATGTGGAGGCTGGTAGTATGGAGGCTGTAATATAATGTGGAGGCTGTAATGTACTGTGGAGGCTGGTAGTATGAAGGCTGACATGTAATGTAGAGGCTTATAATATGGAGGCTGTGATGAAATGTGGAGGCTGAAAATATGGAGGCTGGTAATGTAATATGGAGACTGTAATGTAGAGGCCGGTAATAGGGAGCAGTAATATAATGAGGAGGCGGGTAATGTAATATTGAGGCTGTAATGTAATGCAGAGGCCGGTAATATGAAGGATGTAATATAATGTGGAGGCTGTAATATAATATGAAGGCTGTAATGTAATGTAGAGGCCGGTAATGTTATGACTGTTAATATAATATGGAGGCTGTAATATAATATAGATACTTTAATATAATGCGGAGGATATAATGTGCAGGCCGGTAATGTTATATGGAGGCTGTAGTATAATTTGGAGTCTGTAATGTAATTTACAGGCCGGTAATATGGAGGCTGTAATATAATATGGACGCTTGTAATATAATATGGAGGCTGTAATGTAAGGTGGAGGCTGTAATGTAATGCAGAGGCTGGTAGTATGGAGGCTGTAATATAATGTGGAGGCTATAATGTAATGCAGAGGCTGGTAGTATGGAGGCTGTAATATAATGTGGAGGCTATAATGTTGAGGTTGATAATATATTATAGAGGCTTTAATCTTTAATATAATGTAATTTACAGGCTGGTAATACGGAGGCTGGAAAATGAAAACCACCAGCACTTCTGAGCTCAGCCAATCAGAGCGGGAGGGCGGGGCCTGGAGTTCAGGAACAGCCCCGCCCCCAGCCTCTCCGTGCAGTTCTCCTCCAGGTCCGCCCATGCTCCATATAAAGGAGGGCTCTGGGCTGAGCAGTCACTGCTTTCTGCTCACACCTAGAAGATGTCTGGTCGCGGTAAAGGAGGGAAAGGG
Source organism: Bufo gargarizans (assembly GCF_014858855.1). Lineage (NCBI taxonomy): Eukaryota > Metazoa > Chordata > Amphibia > Anura > Bufonidae > Bufo > Bufo gargarizans. Next base: position 15,948 of record NW_025334417.1, read on the forward strand.
CTCGGGAAAGGCGGCGCCAAGCGGCACAGGAAGGTGCTCCGTGATAACATCCAGGGCATCACCAAGCCTGCCATCCGCCGTCTAGCTCGCAGGGGAGGCGTCAAGCGCATCTCCGGCCTCATCTATGAGGAGACCCGCGGGGTGCTGAAAGTCTTCCTGGAGAACGTCATCCGGGACGCCGTCACCTACACCGAGCACGCCAAGAGGAAGACCGTCACCGCCATGGACGTGGTCTACGCGCTCAAGCGCCAGGGCCGCACTCTCTACGGCTTCGGGGGTTAATGCTGCCTCCGTCCTCGCAGCACAAAGGCTCTTCTCAGAGCCGCCCACATCTTCCCGGGGAGAAGCTACAACTCCTTCTGCGCTCAGCCACTGAGGGGTTAACACCGCCCGCACATCAGGGGACGGAGTGCCGGACAATTGTCCGAGATCAGCGGCGCCCTGTGCTCAGTACAGCCGGGGGTCTACAATACAGAAAGCCCCAGTAATGTAAACCCCGAGCCCCGGGTGTTCTCCACCGCTCCTGCCCCCGCAGCCACAAGACGAGCTGTGCTCGGAGACTGAGGGGTTAATCGTCCCGGAGCTGCAGAGACCGGGACGCCAATGAGCGGCGCTGGTACGGGTCACATGACCGGCTCCTCCTGTAGATCAGCAGCTCAACTATAGGCGGGAAATTCAAATGAGCGACGAGATCCTGAGCTCTCCCAGCCAATAGGAGCAGAGCTCTGGACACCCTCAGCCGTTATGTGCCCGTAGGAGCGGAGCCTCGTCCTCCTGTCCTGAGCGGCCGCACAGCCTGTCCCCAGGGAGCGCCACACTGATAAGGATGATCGGAGTAGTGAATGGGCATGGAGGAGGATGATGGGAGTAGTGAATGGGCATGGAGGAGGATGATGGGAGTAGTGAATGGGCATGGAGGAGGATGATGGGAGTAGTGAATGGGCATGGAGGAGGATGATCGGAGTAGTGAATGGGCATGGAGGAGGATGATGGGAGTAGTGAATGGGCATGGAGGAGGATGATGGGAGTAGTGAATGGGCATGGAGGAGGATAGCTTGTATTGTAACTTCCACTAGCGGTACCGCATCACATCTAGCTGACAGTGAGGAATCCGCAGCCACTGTGAGAACGGGGAGACGCGGGAGCAGCTTCGCTGGAGACAGGGTGGGGGCTCTGAGAAGAGCCAATGGGTCCGGAGAGCGGGGGGCGCTTACTTGACGCTGGTGTACTTGGTGACGGCCTTGGTGCCCTCGGAGACGGCGTGCTTGGCCAGCTCTCCGGGCAGCAGCAGGCGCACGGCGGTCTGGATCTCCCGGGAAGTGATGGTGGAGCGCTTGTTGTAGTGAGCCAGGCGGGAAGCTTCCCCTGCGATGCGCTCGAAGATGTCGTTGACGAAGGAGTTCATGATGCCCATGGCCTTGGAGGAGATGCCGGTGTCGGGGTGGACCTGCTTCAGCACCTTGTAGACGTAGATGGCATAGCTCTCCTTCCTGCTCTTCCTCCTCTTCTTGCCGTCCTTCTTCTGGACCTTGGTGACGGCTTTCTTGGAGCCCTTCTTGGGCGCTGGGGCGGACTTGGCGGGCTCGGGCATGATGGGAGCCCGGTTGTCACTGCTGCAGAGCGGAGATCAGTAATGAAGAGAAGCCCCGCGCAGCTCCTTTTATTGCGGCCGCAGGTAAGGTGGGCTGGAGAGAGACGGCTTCCTATTGGTGGAGAAGAGGGGGCGTGCCCCCAGTGTCATTTCCAGATGATCCGCTCATTGGCGCTGATTTCTGGTTCCCTGATGAAGAAATTCAGCAATTTCGAAACGCGTTGGAAGTATTCTGGTCCTAGAGAGCATCCATCCTGAGTGTGACGTCGCACGAAAGCAGCATCCTCGTGGATCACCAGCCTGGGTTCCCCTCACGTGCACGCGTCACCGGCCGGGACCGTGCGCGTTCGTAAGTGGAAACCTGAAGATACAGCTATCATAACCACCCGACAACACAAGCACCAGGAAGATCAGGAAGGAGTCCGAATAACATAGCAACACAGGCAAGTGACACTATACACATATATATACCGGTACTGCCTTCTTTATCTGTGGAAATAGATGACTTACTGGAATAACTTATTGACTAGAGTTGAGCGAACACCTGGATGTTCGGGTTCGAGAAGTTCGGCCGAACTTCCCGGAAATGTTCGGGATCCGAACCCGACCCGAACTTCATCCCGAACCCAAACTTTTCAGCACTATAAAGGCTGTAAAACAGCCCAGGAAAGGGCTAGAGGGCTGCAAAAGGCAGCAACATGTAGGTAAATCCCCTGCAAACAAATGTGGATAGGGAAATGAATAAAAATAAAATAAATAAAAATTAACCAATATCAATTGGGGAGAGGTCCCATAGCAGAGAATCTGGCTTCACGTCACCCACCACTGCAACAATCCATTGTCAGATATTTAGGCCCAGCACCCAAGCAGAGGAGAGAGGTCCCGTAACAGAGAATCAGTTTTCATGTCAGCAGAAAATCAGTCTACATTATATAGCAGAGAATCTGGCTTCACGTCACCCACCACTGTAACAGTCCATTGTCATATATTTAGGCCCCGGCACCCAGGCAGAGGAGAAAGGTCCCGTAACAGAGAATCTGGCTTCATGTCAGCAGAGAATCATTCTTCATATCATAGCAGAGAATCATGCTTCACGTCAGCCACCACTGTAACAGTCCATTGTCAGATATTTAGGCCCCGGCACCAAGGCAGAGGAGAGAGGTCCCGTAACAGAGAATCTGGCTTCATGTCAGCAGAGAATCAGTCTTCATATCATAGCATAGAATCAGGCTTCACATCACCCACCACTGTAACAGTCCATTGTCATATATTTAGGCCCCGGCACCCAGGCAGAGGAGAGAGGTCCCGTAACAGAGAATCTGGCTTCATGTCAGCAGAGAATCAGTCTTCATATCATAGCAGAGAATCAGGCTTCACATCAGCCACCACTGGAACAGTCCATTGTCAGATATTTAGGCCCAGCACCCAGGCAGAGGAGAGAGGTCCCGTAACAGAGAATCTGGCTTCATGTCAGCAGAGAATCAGTCTTCATATCATAGCAGAGAATCATGCTTCACGTCACCCAACACTGGAACAGTCCATTGTCAGATATTTAGGCCCAGGCACCCAGGTAGAGGAGAGAGGTCCCGTAACAGAGAATCTGGCTTCATGTCAGCAGAGAATCAGTCTTCATATCATAGCATAGAATTATGCTTTACGTCACCCAACACTGGTATAGTCCAGATTGTTGGCACCATCAGGAATGGGGAAGGGGTACTCCAATCCTACCTCTGGCCCCCGCATACCAACCCCATCTAAACCCCTTTAATAACGACACTGACACCGTTCAACTTTCAACCCTTTATTTTGTTGGGTGGTAATCGGCCACAGCTTTATTCAAACGGCAAACCGTAACTTTGAACCGTGCTCTCCGCCAGCCGCTGGTCTCCCAGCGGGCGGATTCGCCCATTTTTCTCCAACACCTTTAAGCTGTAATAACTTGCCGCCACGGAGGAGAACCGCCCTCAAACGGGGCTCCGACCACCACCCAACAAAAACATGGCGTGCTCCACCCCATCTTGAAGACCTGAAAGGAAAATATCCAAGCCGATATCCGTCAGATGCACCCCGTCAGGCCTCATCAATGAGCGATTATCGCCCTCCAGCTGCCGGTGTCTGACCACCACACCACCCCGGGACCGAACAAAACGGGAGATACGGGCATTAATCGTCCTCCTACACCTCTCCACCGCCTCCCCACCCTGCCATACCACCCGAGGGACAACCTCGGACCACACCAGGACCACCTCACGGAAAAATGAAGGGAAACGCTCCAAATCCGACCTAATGAGGGCCAACAATTCCACCAGGGGCACAGAACCTATATCGTTTCCCCCTGCATGTAAAACCAGAATCACCGGGCCACTGGCCTGCAAACCAATGTCGACCACTTGGGACAGGAGCTGAGTCCATCGCAACCCACGGATTCCTCTCCAGGACACATCCACCTCACGGAAGCCGAGGGATCTCCCACCGGGCTGGCAATCGGCTCTCTGGGCCGCCCAGAACACATACGAATGGCCGAGAATCCACACGGCCGGACGCCCAGGACCATGGGCCTGCCAAGTAGCCGGGGAAATCGATGATCGGACCAACGACATCAGCTCCTGTCCACCAGGTCCCACAGGTACGACGGGCACGTCCTGCCCTCCAAATCCGCTCCCGGAAGAAAGGACCTGAAATCCTGCCAACGAAAACGGGAGAGAGCATCAGCAATCTTGTTATCAACTCCTGGAACGTGACGAGCCCTAAAATAGATATTACATTCGAGGCACCGAAGGACGAGATGACGAAGCAAAGATAGAACCGGGAGGGAAGAGGAAGACAAGCTGTTGACAGCATAAACCACACTCAAATTGTCAGTCCAAAACGAAACATGCTTATTGGCCAACAGGTCCCCCCATAACTCCACCGACACAACAATCGGAAACAACTCCAACAACGTGAGGTTCTTGCACAAACCAGCGGATCGCCAAGTGGCAGGCCACTCACCGGCACACCACTCAAACCCCAAAATCGTACCAAAACCACACGACACGGAAGCATCCGAAAACAGAGACAGCTCGGAATTAGGGGTCACCTCAGACATGTAGCAGGTATGACCATTGAAAGAGTGCAGAAAAGCCTTCCACACCCTAAGCTGTCGGGTGGCCACCATTGTCATAAATTTAGGTCCCGGCACCCAGACAGAGGAGAGAGGTCCCGTAACAGAGAATCTGGCTTCATGTCAGCAGAGAATCAGTCTGCATGTCATAGAAGAGAATCATGCTTCACGTCACCCACCACTGGAACAGTCCATTGTCATAAATTTAGGCCCCTGCACCCAGGCAGAGGAGAGAGGTCCCGTTACAGAGGATCTGGCTTCATGTCAGCAGAGAATCAGTCTTCATATCATAGCAGAGAATCAGGCTTCACATCACCCACCACTGTAACAGTCCATTGTCAGATATTTAGGCCCCGGCACCCAGGCAGAGGAGAGGGGTCCCATAACAGAGATTCAGTCTTCATGTCAGCAGAGAATCAGTCTTCATGTCATAGCATAGAATCATGCTTCACGTCACCCAACACTAGTACATTCCATTGTCATAAATTTAGGCCCCGGCACCCAGGCAGAGGAGAGAGGTCCTGTACCAGAGAATCTGGCTTTATGTTACCAGAGAATTAGTCTTCATGTCATAGCATAGAATCAGGCTTCACATCACCCACCACTGGAACAGTCCATTGTCAGATATTTAGGTCCCGGCACCTAGGCATAGGAGAGAGGTCCCGTAACAGAGAATCAGTCTTCATATCATAGCAGAGAATCTGGCTTCATGTCACCAGAGAATCAGTCTTCATATCATAGCAGAGAATCAGGCTTCACGTCAGCCACCACTGTAACAGTCCATTGTCATAAATTTAGGCCCCGGCACCCAGGCAGAGGAGAGAGGTCCCGTAACAGAGAATCTGGCTTCATGTCAGCAGAGATTCAGTCTTCATGTCATAGCAGAGAATCAGGCTTCACGTCACCCACCACTGTAACAGTCCATTGTCATAAATTTAGGCCCCGGCACCCAGGCAGAGGAGAGAGGTCCCATAACAGAGAATCTGGCTTCATGTCAGCAGAGATTCAGTCTTCATATCATAGCAGAGAATCATGCTTCACGTCACCCAACACTGGAACAGTCCATTGTCAGATATTTAGGCCCAGGCACCCAGGCAGAGGAGAGAGGTACCGTAACAGAGAATCTGGCTTCATGTCAGCAGAGAATCAGTCTTCATGTCATAGCATAGAATCAGGCTTCACATCACCCACCACTGTAACAGTCCATTGTCAGATATTTAGGCCCAGGCACCCAGGCAGAGGAGAGAGGTCCCGTAACAGAGAATCTGGCTTCATGTCAGCAGAGAATCAGTCTTCATATCATAGCAGAGAATCAGGCTTCACGTCACCCAACACTGTAACAGTCCATTGTCAGATATTTAGGCCCAGGCACCCAGGCAGAGGAGAGAGGTCCTGTAACAGAGAATCTGGCTTCATGTCAGCAGAGAATCAGTCTTCATATCATAGCAGAGAATCATGCTTCACGTCACCCACCACTGTAACAGTCCATTGTCAAATATTTAGGCCCGGCACCCAGGCAGAGGAGAGAGGTCCCTTAACAGAGAATCTGGCTTCATGTCAACAGAGAATCAGTCTTCATATCATAGAAGAGAATCATGCTTCACGTCACCCAACACTGAAACAGTCCATTGTCAGATATTTAGGCCCAGGCACCCAAGCAGAGGAGAGAGGTCCCGTAACAGAGAATCTGGCTTCATATCAGCAGAGAATCAGTCTTCATGTCATAGCAGAGAATCAGGCTTCACGTCAGCCACCACTGTAACAGTCCATTGTCATAAATTTAGGCCCCGGCACCCAGGCAGAGGAGAGAGGTCCCGTAACAGACAATCTGGCTTCATGTCAGCAGAGAATCAGTCTGCATGTCATAGCAGAGAATCAGGCTTCACGTCACCCACCACTGTAACAGTCCATTGTCATAAATTTAGGCCCCGGCACCCAAGCAGAGGAGAGAGGTCCCGTAACAGAGAATCTGGCTTCATGTCAGCAGAGAATCAGTCTTCATATCATAGCAGAGAATCATGCTTCACGTCACCCAACACTGGAACAGTCCATTGTCAGATATTTAGGCCCAGGCACCCAGGCAGAGGAGAGAGGTCCCGTAACAGAGAATCTGGCTTCATGTCATAGCATAGAATCAGGCTTCACGTCACCCACCACTGTAAAAGTCCATTGTCATAAATTTAGGCCCCGGCACCCAGGCAGAGGAGAGGGGTCCCATAACAGAGATTCAGTCTTCATGTCAGCAGAGAATCAGGCTTCACGTCACCCACCACTGTAACAGTCCATTGTCATAAATTTAGGCCCCGGCACCCAGGCAGAGGAGAGGGGTCCCATAACAGAGATTCAGTCTTCATGTCAGCAGAGAATCAGTCTTCATGTCATAGCATAGAATCATGCTTCACGTCACCCAACACTAGTACATTCCATTGTCATAAATTTAGGCCCCGGCACCCAGGCAGAGGAGAGAGGTCCTGTACCAGAGAATCTGGCTTTATGTTACCAGAGAATTAGTCTTCATGTCATAGCATAGAATCAGGCTTCACATCACCCACCACTGGAACAGTCCATTGTCAGATATTTAGGTCCCGGCACCTAGGCATAGGAGAGAGGTCCCGTAACAGAGAATCTGGCTTCATGTCAACAGAGAATCAGTCTTCATATCATAGCAGAGAATCTGGCTTCTTGTCACCAGAGAATCAGTCTTCATATCATAGCAGAGAATCAGGCTTCACGTCAGCCACCACTGTAACAGTCCATTGTCATAAATTTAGGCCCCGGCACCCAGGCAGAGGAGAGAGGTCCCGTAACAGAGAATCTGGCTTCATGTCAGCAGAGATTCAGTCTTCATATCATAGCAGAGAATCATGCTTCACGTCACCCAACACTGGAACAGTCCATTGTCAGATATTTAGGCCCAGGCACCCAGGCAGAGGAGAGAGGTACCGTAACAGAGAATCTGGCTTCATGTCAGCAGAGAATCAGTCTTCATGTCATAGCATAGAATCAGGCTTCACATCACCCACCACTGTAACAGTCCATTGTCAGATATTTAGGCCCAGGCACCCAGGCAGAGGAGAGAGGTCCCGTAACAGAGAATCTGGCTTCATGTCAGCAGAGAATCAGTCTTCATATCATAGCAGAGAATCAGGCTTCACGTCACCCAACACTAACAGTCCATTGTCAGATATTTAGGCCCAGGCACCCAGGCAGAGGAGAGAGGTCCTGTAACAGAGAATCTGGCTTCATGTCAGCAGAGAATCAGTCTTCATATCATAGCAGAGAATCATGCTTCACGTCACCCACCACTGTAACAGTCCATTGTCAAATATTCAGGCCCGGCACCCAGGCAGAGGAGAGAGGTCCCTTAACAGAGAATCTGGCTTCATGTCAACAGAGAATCAGTCTTCATATCATAGAAGAGAATCATGCTTCACGTCACCCAACACTGGAACAGTCCATTGTCAGATATTTAGGCCCAGGCACCCAAGCAGAGGAGAGAGGTCCCGTAACAGAGAATCTGGCTTCATATCAGCAGAGAATCAGTCTTCATGTCATAGCAGAGAATCAGGCTTCACGTCAGCCACCACTGTAACAGTCCATTGTCATAAATTTAGGCCCCGGCACCCAGGCAGAGGAGAGAGGTCCCGTAACAGACAATCTGGCTTCATGTCAGCAGAGAATCAGTCTGCATGTCATAGCAGAGAATCAGGCTTCACGTCACCCACCACTGTAACAGTCCATTGTCATAAATTTAGGCCCCGGCACCCAAGCAGAGGAGAGAGGTCCCGTAACAGAGAATCTGGCTTCATGTCAGCAGAGAATCAGTCTTCATATCATAGCAGAGAATCATGCTTCACGTCACCCAACACTGGAACAGTCCATTGTCAGATATTTAGGCCCAGGCACCCAGGCAGAGGAGAGAGGTCCCGTAACAGAGAATCTGGCTTCATGTCATAGCATAGAATCAGGCTTCACGTCACCCACCACTGTAACAGTCCATTGTCATAAATTTAGGCCCCGGCACCCAGGCAGAGGAGAGAGGTCCCATAACAGAGATTCAGTCTTCATGTCAGCAGAGAATCAGTCTTCATGTCATAGCATAGAATCATGCTTCACGTCACCCAACACTAGTACATTCCATTGTCATAAATTTAGGCCCCGGCACCCAGGCAGAGGAGAGAGGTCCTGTACCAGAGAATCTGGCTTTATGTTACCAGAGAATTAGTCTTCATGTCATAGCATAGAATCAGGCTTCACATCACCCACCACTGGAACAGTCCATTGTCAGATATTTAGGTCCCGGCACCTAGGCATAGGAGAGAGGTCCCGTAACAGAGAATCTGGCTTCATGTCAACAGAGAATCAGTCTTCATATCATAGCAGAGAATCTGGCTTCATGTCACCAGAGAATCAGTCTTCATATCATAGCAGAGAATCAGGCTTCACGTCAGCCACCACTGTAACAGTCCATTGTCATAAATTTAGGCCCCGGCACCCAGGCAGAGGAGAGAGGTCCCATAACAGAGATTCAGTCTTCATGTCAGCAGAGAATCAGTCTTCATATCATAGCAGAGAATCAGGCTTCACGTCACCCACCACTGGAACAGTCCATTGTCAGATATTTAGGCCCCTGCACCCAGGCAGAGGAGAGAGGTCCCGTAACAGAGAATCTGGCTTCATGTCAGCAGAGAATCAGTCTTCATATCATAGCAGAGAATCATGCTTCACGTCACCCACCACTGTAACGATCCATTGTCATATATTTAGGCCCCGGCACCCAGGCAGAGGAGAGAGGTCCCGTAACAGAGAATCTGGCTTCATGTCAGCAGAGAATCAGTCTTCATCTCATAGCATAGAATCATGCTTCACGTCACCCACCACTGTAACAGTCCATTGTCAGATATTTAGGGCCCGGCACCCAGGCAGAGGAGAGAGGTCCCGTAACAGAGAATCTGGCTTCATGTCAGCAGAGAATCAGTCTGCATGTCATAGCAGAGAATCAGGCTTCACGTCACCCACCACTGTAACAGTCCATTGGCATAAATTTAGGCCCCGGCACCCAGGCAGAGGAGAGAGGTCCCGTAACAGAGAATCTGGCTTCATGTCAGCAGAGAATCAGTCTTCATGTCATATCAGAGAATCAGGCTTCACGTCACCCAACACTGGAACAGTCCATTGTCATTAATTTAGGCCCAGGCAGAGGAGAGAGGTCCCGTAACAGAGAATCTGGCTTCATGTCAGCAGAGAATAAGTCTTCATGTCATAGCAAAGAATCAGGCTTCACGTCACCCAACACTGGAACAGTCCATTGTCATAAATTTAGGCCCCGGCACCCAGGCAGAAGAGAGAGGTCCCGTAACAGAGAATCTGGCTTCATGTCACCAGAGAATCAGTCTTCATGTCATAGCATAGAATCAGGCTTCACGTCACCCACCACTGTAACAGTCCATTGTCATAAATTTAGGCCCCGGCACCCAGGCAGAGGAGAGAGGTCCCGTAACAGAGAATCTGGCTTCATGTCACCAGAGAATCAGTCTTCATGTCATAGCATAGAATCAGGCTTCACGTCACCCACCACTGTAACAGTCCATTGTCATAAATTTAGGCCCCGGCACCCAGGCAGAGGAGAGAGGTCCCGTAACAGAGAATCTGGCTTCATGTCAGCAGAGAATCAGTCTTCATGTCATAGCAGAGAATCAGGCTTCACGTCACCCAACACTGGAACAGTCCATTGTCATAAATTTAGGCCCCGGCACCCAGGCAGAGGAGAGAGGTCACGTAACAGAGAATCTGGCTTATGTCACCAGAGAATCAGTCTTCATGTCATAGCATAGAATCAGGCTTCACGTCACCCACCACTGTAACAGTCCATTGTCATAAATTTAGACCCCGGCACCCAGGCAGAGGAGAGAGGTCCCGTAACAGAGAATCTGGCTTCATGTCAGCAGAGAATCAGTCTTCATATCATAGCAGAGAATCATGCTTCACGTCACCCAACACAGGAACAGTCCATTGTCAGATATTTAGGCCCAGGCACCCAGGCAGAGGAGAGAGGTCCCGTAACAGAGAATCTGGCTTCATGTCAGCAGAGAATCAGTCTTCATATCATAGCAGAGAATCATGCTTCACGTCACCCAACACTGTAACAGTCCATTGTCATATATTTAGGCCCCGGCACCCAGGCAGAGGAGAGAGGTCCCGTAACAGAGAATCTGGCTTCATGTCAGCAGAGAATCAGTCTTCATATCATAGCAGAGAATCATGCTTCACGTCACCCAACACTGGAACAGTCCATTGTCAGATATTTAGGCCCAGGCACCCAAACAGAGGAGAGAGGTCCCGTAACAGAGAATCTGGCTTCATGTCAGCAGAGAATAAGTCTTCATGTCATAGCAAAGAATCAGGCTTCACGTCACCCAACACTGGAACAGTCCATTGTCATAAATTTAGGCCCCGGCACCCAAGCAGAAGAGAGAGGTCCCGTAACAGAGAATCTGGCTTCATGTCACCAGAGAATCAGTCTTCATGTCATAGCATAGAATCAGGCTTCACGTCACCCACCACTGTAACAGTCCATTGTCATAAATTTAGGCCCCGGCACCCAGGCAGAGGAGAGAGGTCCCGTAACAGAGAATCTGGCTTCATGTCAGCAAAGAATCAGTCTTCATGTCATAGCAGAGAATCAGGCTTCACGTCACCCAACACTGGAACAGTCCATTGTCAGATATTTAGGCCCAGGCACCCAGGCAGAGGAGAGAGGTCCCGTAACAGAGAATCTGGCTTCATGTCAGCAGAGAATCAGTCTTCATGTCATAGCAGAGAATCAGGCTTCACGTCACCCAACACTGGAACAGTCCATTGTCATAAATTTAGGCCCCGGCACCCAGGCAGAGGAGAGAGGTCCCGTAACAGAGAATCTGGCTTCATGTCACCAGAGAATCAGTCTTCATGTCATAGCATAGAATCAGGCTTCACGTCACCCACCACTGTAACAGTCCATTGTCATAAATTTAGGCCCCGGCACCCAGGCAGAGGAGAGAGGTCCCGTAACAGAGAATCTGGCTTCATGTCAGCAGAGAATCAGTCTTCATATCATAGCAGAGAATCATGCTTCACGTCACCCAACACAGGAACAGTCCATTGTCAGATATTTAGGCCCAGGCACCCAGGCAGAGGAGAGAGGTCCCGTAACAGAGAATCTGGCTTCATGTCAGCAGAGAATCAGTCTTCATATCATAGCAGAGAATCATGCTTCACGTCACCCAACACTGTAACAGTCCATTGTCATATATTTAGGCCCCGGCACCCAGGCAGAGGAGAGAGGTCCCGTAACAGAGAATCTGGCTTCATGTCAGCAGAGAATCAGTCTTCATATCATAGCAGAGAATCATGCTTCACGTCACCCAACACTGTAACAATCAATTGTCAGATATTTAGGCCCAGGCACCCAGGCAGAGGAGAGAGGTCCCGTAACAGAGAATCTGGCTTCATGTCAGCAGAGAATCAGTCTTCATATCATAGCAGAGAATCATGCTTCACGTCACCCAACACTGGAACAGTCCATTGTCAGATATTTAGGCCCAGGCACCCAAACAGAGGAGAGAGGTCCCGTAACAGAGAATCTGGCTTCATGTCAGCAGAGAATCAGTCTTCATATCATAGCAGAGAATCATGCTTCACGTCACCCAACACTGGAACAGTCCTTTGTCAGATATTTAGGCCCAGGCACCCAGGCAGAGGAGAGAGGTACCGTAACAGAGAATCTGGCTTCATGTCAGCAGAGAATCAGTCTGCATGTCATAGCAGAGAATCAGGCTTGACGGCACCCACCACTGTAACAGTCCATTGTCATAAATTTAGGCCCCGGCACCCAGGCAGAGGAGAGAGGTCCCGTAACAGAGAATCTGGCTTCATGTCAGCAGAGAATCAGTCTTCATGTCATAGCAGAGAATCAGGCTTCACGTCACCCAACACTGGAACAGTCCATTGTCATTAATTTAGGCCCCGGCACCCAGGCAGAGGAGAGAGGTCCCGTAACAGAGAATCTGGCTTCATGTCAGCAGAGAATCAGTCTGCATGTCATAGCAGAGAATCAGGCTTCACGTCACCCAACACTGGAACAGTCCATTGTCATAAATTTAGGCCCCGGCACCCAGGCAGAAGAGAGAGGTCCCGTAACAGAGAATCTGGCTTCATGTTACCAGAGAATCAGTCTTCATGTCATAGCATAGAATCAGGCTTCACGTCACCCACCACTGTAACAGTCCATTGTCATAAATTTAGGCCCCGGCACCCAGGCAGAGGAGAGAGGTCCCGTAACAGAGAATCTGGCTTCATGTCAGCAGAGAATCAGTCTTCATATCATAGCAGAGAATCATGCTTCACGTCACCCAACACAGGAACAGTCCATTGTCAGATATTTAGGCCCAGGCACCCAGGCAGAGGAGAGAGGTCCCGTAACAGAGAATCTGGCTTCATGTCAGCAGAGAATCAGTCTTCATGTCATAGCAGAGAATCAGGCTTCACGTCACCCAACACTGGAACAGTCCATTGTCATTAATTTAGGCCCCGGCACCCAGGCAGAAGAGAGAGGTCCCGTAACAGAGAACCTGGCTTCATGTCAGCAGAGAATAAGTCTTCATGTCATAGCAGAGAATCAGGCTTCACGTCACCCAACACTGGAACAGTCCATTGTCATAAATTTAGGCCCCGGCACCCAGGCAGAAGAGAGAGGTCCCGTAACAGAGAATCTGGCTTCATGTCACCAGAGAATCAGTCTTCATGTCATAGCATAGAATCAGGCTTCACGTCACCCAACACTGGAACAGTCCTTTGTCATTAATTTAGGCCCCGGCACCCAGGCAGAAGAGAGAGGTCCCGTAACAGAGAATCTGGCTTCATGTCAGCAGAGAATAAGTCTTCATGTCATAGCAGAGAATCAGGCTTCACGTCACCCAACACTGGAACAGTCCATTGTCATAATTTAGGCCCCGGCACCCAGGCAGAAGAGAGAGGTCCCGTAACAGAGAATCTGGCTTCATGTCACCAGAGAATCAGTCTTCATGTCATAGCATAGAATCAGGCTTCACGTCACCCAACACTGGAACAGTCCTTTGTCAGATATTTAGGCCCCGGCACCCAGGCAGAGGAGAGAGGTCCCGTAACAGAGAATCTGGTTTCATGTCAGCAGAGAATCAGTCTTCATATCATAGCATAGAATTATGCTTTACGTCACCCAACACTGGTATAGTCCATTGTCATAAATTTAGGTCCCGGCACCCAGGCAGAGGAGAGAGGTCCCGTAACAGAGAATCTGGGTTCATGTCAGCAGAGAATCAGTCTTCATATCATAGCATAGAATTATGCTTTACGTCACCCAACACTGTAACAGTCCATTGTCAGATATTTAGGCCCAGGCACCCAGGCAGAGGAGAGAGGTCCCGTAACAGAGAATCTGGCTTCATGTCAGCAGAGAATCAGTCTTCATATCATAGCAGAGAATCATGCTTAACGTCACCCACCACTGTAACAGTCCATTGTCATAAATTTAGGCCCCGGCACCCAGGCAGAGGAGAGAGGTCCCGTAACAGTGAATGTGGCTTCATGTCAGCAGAGAATCAGTCTTCATGTCATAGCAGAGAATCAGGCTTCACGTCACCCAACACTGGAACAGTCCATTGTCATAAATTTAGGCCCTGGCACCCAGGCAGAAGAGAGAGGTCCCGTAACAGAGAATCTGGCTTCCTGTCACCAGAGAATCAATCTTCATATCATAGCATAGAATTATGCTTTACGTCACCCACCATTGGAACAGTCCATTGTCAGATATTTAGGCCCCGGTACCCAGACAGAGGAGAGAGGTCCCGTAACAGAGAATCTGGCTTCATGTCAGCAGAGAATCAGTCTGCATGTCATAGCAGAGAATCATGCTTAACGTCACCCACCACTGTAACAGTCCATTGTCATAAATTTAGGCCACGGCACCCAGGCAGAGGAGAGAGGTCCCGTAACAGAGAATCTGGCTTCATGTCAGCAGAGAATCAGTCTGCATGTCATAGCAGAGAATCAGGCTTCACGGCACCCACCACTGTAACAGTCCATTGTCATAAATTTAGGCCCCGGCACCCAGGCAGAGGAGAGAGGTCCCGTAACAGAGAATCTGGCTTCATGTCAGCAGAGAATCAGTCTTCATGTCATAGCAGAGAATCAGGCTTCATGTTACACAACACTGGAACAGTCCATTGTCATTAATTAGGCCCCGGCACCCAGGCAGAAGAGAGAGGTCCCGTAACAGAGAATCTGGCTTCATGTCAGCAGAGAATAAGTCTTCATGTCATAGCAGAGAATCAGGCTTCACGTCACCCAACACTGGAACAGTCCATTGTCATAAATTTAGGCCCCGGCACCCAGGCAGAAGAGAGAGGTCCCGTAACAGAGAATCTGGCTTCATGTCACCAGAGAATCAGTCTTCATGTCATAGCATAGAATCAGGCTTCACGTCACCCAACACTGGAACAGTCCTTTGTCAGATATTTAGGCCCCGGCACCCAGGCAGAGGAGAGAGGTCCCGTAACAGAGAATCTGGCTTCATGTCAGCAGAGAATCAGTCTTCATATCATAGCATAGAATTATGCTTTACGTCACCCAACACTGGTATAGTCCTTTGTCATAAATTTAGGTCCCGGCACCCAGGCAGAGGAGAGAGGTCCCGTAACAGAGAATCTGGGTTCATGTCAGCAGAGAATCAGTCTTCATATCATAGCATAGAATTATGCTTTACGTCACCCAACACTGGTATAGTCCATTGTCATAAATTTAGGTCCCGGCACCCAGGCAGAGGAGAGAGGTCCCGTAACAGAGAATCTGGCTTCATGTCAGCAGAGAATCAGTCTTCATATCATAGCAGAGAATCATGCTTCACATCACCCACCACTGGAACAGTCCATTGTCATAAATTTAGGCCCCTGCACCCAGGCAGAGGAGAGAGGTCCCGTAACAGAGAATCTGGCTTCATGTCAGCAGAGAATCAGTCTTCATATCATAGCAGAAAATCAGGCTTCACGTCACCCACCACTGTAAAAGTCCATTGTCAGATATTTAGGCCCCGGCACCAAGGCAGAGGAGAGAGGTCCCGTAACAGAGAATCTGGCTTCATGTCAGCAGAGAATCAGTCTGCATGTCATAGCAGAGAATCATGCTTAACGTCACCCACCACTGTAACAGTCCATTGTCATAAATTTAGGCCACGGCACCCAGGCAGAGGAGAGAGGTCCCGTAACAGAGAATCTGGCTTCATGTCAGCAGAGAATCAGTCTGCATGTCATAGCAGAGAATCAGGCTTCACGGCACCCACCACTGTAACAGTCCATTGTCATAAATTTAGGCCCCGGCACCCAGGCAGAGGAGAGAGGTCCCGTAACAGAGAATCTGGCTTCATGTCAGCAGAGAATCAGTCTTCATGTCATAGCAGAGAATCAGGCTTCACGTTACACAACACTGGAACAGTCCATTGTCATTAATTAGGCCCCGGCACCCAGGCAGAAGAGAGAGGTCCCGTAACAGAGAATCTGGCTTCATGTCAGCTGAGAATCAGTCTTCATGTCGTAGCAGAGAATCAGGCTTCACGTCACCCAACACTGGTATAGTCCATTGTCAGATATTTAGGCCCCGGCACCCAGGCAGAGGAGAGAGGTCCCGTAACAGAGAATCTGGCTTCATGTCAGCAGAGAATCAGTTTTCATGTCATAGCAGAGAATCAGGCTTCACGTCACCCACCACTGTAACAGTCCATTGTCATAAATTTAGGCCCCGGCACCCAGGCAGAGGAGAGAGGTCCTGTAACAGAGAATCTGGCTTCATGTCAGCAGAGAATCAGTCTTCATATCATAGCAGAGAATCATGCTTCACGTCACCCAACACTGTAACAGTCCATTGTCAGATATTTAGGCCCAGGCACCCAGGCAGAGGAGAGAGGTCCCGTAACAGAGAATCTGGCTTCATGTCAGCAGAGAATCAGTCTTCATATCATAGCAGAGAATCATGCTTCACGTCACCCAACACTGGAACAGTCCATTGTCAGATATTTAGGCCCAGGCACCCAAGCAGAGGAGAGAGGTCCCGTAACAGAGAATCTGGCTTCATGTCAGCAGAGAATCAGTCTGCATGTCATAGCAGAGAATCATGCTTAACGTCACCCACCACTGTAACAGTCCATTGTCATAAATTTAGGCCCCGGCACCCAGGCAGAGGAGAGAGGTCCCGTAACAGTGAATGTAACAATCCATGGATAGGATCCACAAAACACATGCGGACGTCTGAATGGAGCCTTACAGGGGGGTGATCAATGACAGGGGGGTGATCAATGACAGGGGGGTGATCAGGGAGTGTATATGGGTGATCACCCGCCTGTCATTGATCACCCCCTGTAAGGCTCCATTCAGACGTCCGCATGTGTTTTGCGGATCCGATCCATGTATCCATGTATCCGTAAAAATCATGCGGACGTCTGAACGGAGCCTGACAGGGGGGTGATCAATGACAGGGCGGTGATCAATGACAGGGGGGTGATCAGGGAGTTTATATGGGGTGATCAGGGGTTTATAAGGGGTTAATAAGTGACGGGGGGGGGGGGTGTAGTGTAGTGTTTGGTGCGACTGTACTGACCTACCTGAGTCCTCTGGTGGTCGATCCTAACAAAAGGGACCACCAGAGGACCAGGTAGGAGGTATATTAGACGCTGTTATGAAAACAGCGTCTAATATACCTGTTAGGGGTTAAAAAATTCGGATCTCCAGCCTGCCAGAGAGCGATCGCTGCTGGCAGGCTGGAGATCCACTCGCTTACCTTCCGTTCCTGTGAGCGCGCGCGCCTTCACAGGAAATCTCGCGTCTCGCGAGATGACGCGTATATGCGTCCAGGAGGAGTAAAGCAACCACCTCCCGGACGCATATCTGCGTACAGCGGTCGGGAGGTGGTTAAAGACTCGTCCACTTTAAAGGCCCTTGGCCCCCTAGAGGTGGACTGTGGAGCTTCCCCTTGCTCAACATCATGGTCCCTCGACCTGATGGAGCGCAACAGTCTTTGGGTTTTTTCGGCCGGAAAGAGGAAGGCCGAACTCTCTTCCTCAGAGGAAGAATTATCCTCAATGGAGATGACGTCTTCAGACATGGGTGCAGGACCAGGAGAAGCCTGTCTGGGCCTCTTGTTAGAGACTGCTCCCTTAATCTCGGCAATGGACGTATCCATGAACTGCTTCATCCAGGAAAACATCTCCACCACCGTTGGTTCTGGGTCCGTTGGTCTGGGTCGGCAGCCTGGGCATCGGTGGAATTCGTACGAATCCGGCAATGGGGTGCTGCAGCTGGAGCAGGCGAGATGTTTCTGCTTCTGAGTGGATTTGCCTAAGAAACAGACAACAGGATAAGAATTTTGACCCAAGAATGGCTCTAAAAAGAGAGCAGTACCTTACCATGAGGTGGCAATGCCATCTTAGAAAGAAAAAGCAAGGTGACTTCAAGGAACTTCCTGAGCGCAGGAGCAGCCAAACAGCAGATGTCAGTTGAACTCAGAAAACTGAGAGCAACACTGACCTGCCTCACACAGGTGCCTTAAATAGTGCAAGGGGGAGGAGCTATAGCCACTCTCCCTCCCTGGGGGTGGGTCTCCAGACTTAAAATCGCAACCTTAATTAAAATAATATAATTTCTCCATGTCCCCCAGTTAGGCCCCCTTGTCCTACCTGAGGGCACGGACCTATGAAGACTTTATACAAGAGAAGCGCTGAAGACAGCGCTGCAGGACGGAGCCGGGGACCGGAATTGACGTCAATGACGCACTTCCGGTTCTTGCGAGACGACGGAGGAGCGCGGAAGCGACTGCTTCTGAAGATCCACAGCCGAGGTAAGAAAGCATGGCACTGTGACTGGAATATAATCCAACGATGCCCAGAAGTCATCCACCTGAGGCAGGAGAGGGCAGGACACCGCTCCTAGAAGATAAGAGAAGGCAGAATTAAACATTATAATATTATAATACTACAAGTATAACAATGGGAGACTCCAGTAAGGAGTCTAGCCTGTCCTGGAGTCCACAGGACAATAAAAAAGCAACCCCGTCCAGTTAGGGAACGGGTTATATGGGGTAAGGGCTTAATTAGTTATTTACTAATTAGGATACTTAGGCAGAAATTTTTTGTTCAATAAAAATTCCGCCTGTCCTGACCAGCTTCACAGGGGCAAATACGCCACTTGGGCTGCTGTAAGGACGAAAGGGAACAATGGATGGAGCACACGGTGAGAACAATGGATGGAGCACACGGAGAGAACAATGGATGGAGCACACGGAGAGAACAATGGATGGAGCACACGGTGAGAACAATGGATGGAGCACACGGAGAGAACAATGGATGGAGCACACGGTGAGAACAATGGATGGAGCACACGGTGAGAACAATGGATGGAGCACACGGTGAGAACAATGGATGGAGCACACGGTGAGAACAATGGATGGAGCACACGGTGAGAACAATGGATGGAGCACACGGAGAGAACAATGGATGGAGCACACGGAGAGAACAATGGATGGAGCACACGGAGAGAACAATGGATGGAGCACACGGAGAGAACAATGGATGGAGCACACGGTGAGAACAATGGATGGAGCACACGGTGAGAACAATGGATGGAGCACACGGTGAGAACAATGGATGGAGCACACGGTGAGAACAATGGATGGAGCACACGGAGAGAACAATGGATGGAGCACACGGAGAGAACAATGGATGGAGCACACGGTGAGTACAATGGATGGAGCGCACGGAGAGAACAATGGATGGAGCGCACGGAGAGAACAATGGATGGAGCGCACGGTGAGAACAATGGATGGAGCGCACGGTGAGAACAATAGATGGAGCACACGGTGAGTACAATGGATGGAGCACACGGAGAGAACAATGGATGGAGCACACGGAGAGAACAATGGATGGAGCACACGGTGAGTACAATGGATGGAGCACACGGAGAGAACAATGGATGGAGCACACGGAGAGAACAATGGATGGAGCACACGGTGAGAACAATGGATGGAGCACACGGTGAGAACAATGGATGGAGCACACGGTGAGTACAATGGATGGAGCACACGGTGAGTACAATGGATGGAGCGCACGGTGAGAACAATGGATGGAGCGCACGGTGAGAACAATGGATGGAGCGCACGGTGAGAACAATGGATGGAGCACACGGTGAGAACAATAGATGGCGGCCATTTTTAACTCACAGACACGGTTCGGACTTTTCTACACGGTGCCATCTCGCCGGTATTTGGTGCCCAGAGACATCGGGCAGTAGTTGTAAACTATAGAACAGGGGACACATTATACAGTGATTATGTTAGATATAGCCTGTATATGTTCTGCGGAATCTGCATTACACTGTATCTTCCAGACTACTGAACGGATCTGGGGGAATTTTGGACATGTGGTCACCCAGATCCCCCGGTTCCCGAGGATATGTTTTGGGGTTATTGCATGTTTTGGGGTTCCTGTGATGTTTTATAAAACTGTCTTTCTCTGCCTGTGATAATTATATTATCTGGACCTAATGAATTATTAGGGGGGGTCCGTCCAAGATCATGTGTGTGATGGAGGAGGGGGTGAGGGCACTGGGGCAGCTGGGCAGGCTTCCAGACCACCACAGACCACAAGTTACCTCCACAAATTATTTTTTCCAGTCCAGATTTGATTAGTTTACCACCAGGGCCAGGCAGTCCGCCCCAGGCCCCCACTCCCAGCCACTAGCCAGAGGCCAGACAGACCAGTCAGACGAGACCAGTGACCACAGACCGTACTGCAAGAACAGAAGTTCAAGTTCCCGCCGCGCTAATCTGAATGCCGGCGGCGTCCCGGCGTGGGGCAGCAGCAGGCAGCGACAGGCACAGCGTCTGACGTCACCTGCCGCTGCGCAGCTACGTTCCTCTGCGCAGCGGCTCCAAAGCCTTTTAAAGGGGAATGCAGCCGGAATACCGTCCGCAGGTTAGGTTGTAGTAACACAGCAATGCGGCGGCCGAATCAGCGGAGCGGGGGGGGCAACGGGGCCAGGAACAATCAATTGCCCCCCTGCAGACACAAAAAAATAAAAGTATTAAATTGGAAATGGCCTGGCCCCCCCCAGGGTCCGGGCCCCTTACTGGTATCGGCTGTACCCCCCTGATGGCAGCCCTGCCCTCCGGCATGCCACAGTCCAGGTGCTAGTCCCTTGAAACAACTTTTCCATCACTATTGTGGCCAGAAAGAGTCCCTGTGGGTTTTAAAATTCGCCTGCCTATTGAAGTCAATGGCGGTTCGCCCGTTCGCAAATGGAAAATGTTATGTTCGCGACATCTCTACAGACAAGCGCAGCCGCCTGTCCACAGCCAATGTGGACAAGCTCACGGTCATTAACATGACCCAGGCCTGGATCCCTCAGGACCAAGTCTGTCACCGCCTGCTGGGTCAGGTTCTGCTGGAGGTCCTGCTGCTGGAGCCGGGTGGTGTCTTCAGAGGGAGGCTGAAGAAAGCTGCTCATTATAGACGGAAGTTGTTGCATATGGAGCTGGTGATGCTTCTACCCCCCCCCCCCCCCCCCCCCAGTAAGACCTTAATGAGGACCGGCTGGTAATATGGAGGCTGTACTATAGTGTGGAGGCTGAAATCTGTAGGCTGTAATGTAATGTGGAGGCTGTAATATAATATGGAGGCCGTAATATAAAGTAAAGGCTGTAATGTATTGTGGAGGCTGTATTATAATGTGGAGGCTGTATTATAATGTGGAGGCTGCAATATAATGAGGACGCTGTGATATAATGTGGAGGCTGTAATATAATATGGATGCTGTAATGTAATGTGGAGGCTGTAATGTAGAGGCTGGTAATATCATGTGGAGGCTGGTAATATCATGTGGAGGCTGTAATATGTGGAGGCTGGTAATATCATGTGGAGGCTGTAATATCATGTGGAGGCTGGTAATATCATGTGGAGGCTGGTAATATCATGTGGAGGCTGTAATGTGGACGCTGTAATGTGGACGCTGTAATGTAATGTGGACGCTTGAAATGAAATATGGAGGCTGTAATATAATGTGGAGGCCGGTAATATAGAAGCTGTTATATAATGTAGAGTCTGTAATATAAAGGCTGTAATATCATGTAGAGGCTAGTAATATAATGTGCAGGCCGGTAATGTAATATGGAGGCTGTAATATAATTTGGAGTCTGTAATGTAATGCAGAGGCTGGTAATATGAAGGCTGTAATATAATGTTGAGGCTGTTATGTAATGTAGAGGCTGTGATGTAATGTGGAGGCTGAAAATATGGAGGCTGTAACATAATGTTTATGCTGTGATGTAATGTAGATTATGGTAATATAATGTGGAGGCCGGTAATGTAACATGGAGGCTGTAATATAATATAGAGGCTGTGATATAATGTGGAGGCTGGTAGTATGGAGGCTGATAATATTACGTGGAGGCTGTGATGTAATGTAGAGGCTGGTAATATGGAGGCTGTAATATAATGTAAAGGCTGTAATGTAATGTGGAGGCTGTAATGTAATGTGGAGGCTGTAATGTAATGTAAAGGCTGTAATGTAATGTAAAGGCTGTAATGTAATGTGGACGCTTGAAATGAAATATGGAGGCTGTAATATAATGTAGAGGTTGTAATATAATGTGGAGGCCGGTAATATAGAGGCTGTTATATAATGTAGAGTCTGTAATATAAAGGCTGTAATATCATGTAGAGGCTAGTAATATAATGTGGAGGCTGTAATATAATGTGCAGGCCGGTAATGTAATATGGAGGCTGTAATATAATTTGGAGTCTGTAATGTAATACAGAGGCTGGTAATATGAAGGCTGTAATATAATGTTGAGGCTGTGATGTAATGTGGAGGCTGGTATGTAATGTAGAGGCTAGTAATATAATGAGGAGGCTGTGATGTAATGGGCATGGAGGAGGATGATGGGAGTAGTGAATGGGAATGGAGGAGGATGATGGGAGTAGTGAATGGGCATGGAGGAGGATGATGGGAGTAGTGAATGGGCATGGAGCAGGATGAGGGGAGCTTGTAGTGTAACTTCCACTAGCGGTACCGCATCTCATCTAGCTGACAGTGAGGAAACCGCAGCCACTGTGAGAACGGGGAGACGCGGGAGCAGCTCCGCTGGAGACAGGGTGGGGGCTCTGAGAAGAGCCTTTGGGTCCGGAGAGCGGGGGGCGCTCACTTGGCGCTGGTGTACTTGGTGACGGCCTTGGTGCCCTCGGAGATTTCATTTTCCAGCCTCCGTATTACCAGCCTGTAAATGACATTATATTAAAGATTAAAGCCTCTATAATATATTATCAACCTCAACATTATAGCCTCCATATTATATTACAGCCTCCACATTACATTACCAACCTCCACATTACATCACAGCCTCCACATATTATCAGCCTCCATACTACCAGCCTCCACATTACATTACAGCCTCCATTTTGTATTATCAATCTCAACATTATATTACAGCCTTCATATTTTCAGCCTCTACATTACATTATAGCCTCCATATTATATTACAGCCTCCACATTATATTACCGTCATCTACATTACATCACAGCATAAACATTATGTTACAGCCTCCACATTACTAGCCTCTACATTACAGCCTCCACATTACATGCCTCTACATTATATTACAGCCTTCATATTACCAGCCTCTGCATTACATTACAGACTCCAAATTATATTACAGCCTCCATATTACATTACCGGCCTGCACATTATATTACAGCCTTCACATTATATTACTAGCCTCTACATTACATTACAGCCTCCATACTACCAGCCTCCACATAATATTACCAGCCTCTGCATTACATTACAGACTCCAAATTATATTAGCCTCCATATTACATTACCACCTCCACCTTAATTGACAGACTCCATATTACCAGCCTGCAAATTACATTATATCCTCCGCATTATATTAAAGCCTCTATATTATATTATCAACCTCCACATTATATTACAGCCTCCATACTACCAGCCTCTGCATTACATTACAGCCTCCATACTACCAGCCTCTGCATTACAGCCTCCATATTTACAGCCTCCACATTACATTACCAGTGCTCCCCTTATCCTCCCCAGTGCCCAATCACCACTCCCCTCATTAATAGCAGATCACACTTCCGTCATTTTCCTCACTGGCTGACCACTACTCCCCTCATCATCCTCAATAGCATATAACTACTTCCCTCATACTTGGTGCCCGATCACTGCTCCCCTTATACGCTGCAGCTGAGCTCTGCTCCCGCTATGAATGGCTGCGCATCAGCGAGCTGTGCGGCTGCTCAGTGCAGGGCGGGAGGACGAGGCTCCGCTCCTACGGGCACATAACGGCTGAGGCAGGGGGGCCTGAGCTCTGCTCCTATTGGCTGGGAGAGCTCAGGAGCTCATTTGAATTTCCCGCCTATAGTTCCCAACTGCAAATGAGCTGCTGATCTACAGGAGGAGCCGGTCATGTGACCTGTACCCGTGTCATAAGCCACGCCCAGCGCCGCTCATTGGCTTCTCCACGAGTCTTGTCTCCGGCGGAGGCTTCTAATCCACCCAATGAGCGGCGCTGGGGGCGGAGCAGCAGCTTATAAAGGCGGCAGGCGGCGGCTCCTCCGGATCACACACAGCAGAGTCTTCGTTGCTGGTTTGTGCTCTGCAGAGAACGATGTCTGGACGCGGCAAACAAGGAGGCAAAGTGCGGGCTAAGGCCAAGACCCGCTCATCCCGGGCAGGGCTCCAGTTCCCGGTCGGCCGTGTGCACAGGCTCCTCCGCAAGGGCAACTACGCCCAGAGGGTGGGCGCCGGCGCTCCCGTCTACTTGGCCGCTGTGCTCGAGTATCTCACCGCCGAGATCCTGGAGCTGGCCGGCAATGCCGCCCGCGACAACAAGAAGACCCGCATCATCCCCCGTCACCTGCAGCTGGCCGTGCGCAACGACGAGGAGCTCAACAAGCTGCTGGGCGGAGTCACCATCGCCCAGGGCGGCGTCCTGCCCAACATCCAGGCCGTGCTGCTGCCCAAGAAGACCGAGAGCAGCAAGCCGGCCAAGAGCAAGTGAGCCCGGCTCTGCCCCGCCCCAAACCAAAGGCTCTTCTAAGAGCCGCCCACATGGTCTGTACGACTGAGCTGGCGATGCCGCTGATCTCCGCTGTGGAGGCGTCACACAGGGGCACTTACCGCTCCTGACATGCGGCGAGCACATTGCTGCTGTAGAGGGTTCGTCCCCCTGTGTGTAATGGACTGCTCCTCCACGGCCGCTGAATTCTAACCGGACTGTAATTCAGCGGGAATTTCAAAAGCCAGAGATCAGCCAATCACTGTAAAGCACTTGTTCTATAGCTCCGCCCCCTTCTGCGCTGGTTTCCAGGGATAGAGCGCAGGACGGGGCTCACATCCATCCATTAGCAGATCACTACTTCCCTCATTCTCCTCACTGGCTGACCACTACTCCCCTAATCATCCTCAATACCATATAACTACTTCACTCATTCTCCTCATTGACCAACTTCCCTCATTACTCCCTCCCCCCCCCACATCCTCAGTGTCCAATCACTACTCCCCTCATCCTCCCGATCAGTGGTCTATTATGAGGAAATAATCCGCCCCCTGATGTGCGGGCGGTGTTAACCCCTCAGTGGCTGAGCGCAGAAGGAATTGTAGCTTCTCCCCGGGAAGATGTGGGCGGCTCTGAGAAGAGCCTTTGTGCTGTGAGGACGGAGGCAGCATTAACCCCCGAAGCCGTAGAGAGTGCGGCCCTGGCGCTTGAGCGCGTAGACCACGTCCATGGCGGTGACGGTCTTCCTCTTGGCGTGCTCGGTGTAGGTGACGGCGTCCCGGATGACGTTCTCCAGGAAGACTTTCAGCACCCCGCGGGTCTCCTCATAGATGAGGCCGGAGATGCGCTTGACGCCTCCCCTGCGAGCTAGACGGCGGATGGCAGGCTTGGTGATGCCCTGGATGTTATCGCGGAGCACCTTCCTGTGCCGCTTGGCGCCGCCTTTCCCGAGCCCTTTCCCTCCTTTACCGCGACCAGACATCTTCTAGGTAGTGAGCAGAAAGCAGTGACTGCTCAGCCCAGAGCCCTCCTTTATATGGAGCATGGGCGGACCTGGAGGAGAACTGCACGGAGAGGCTGGGGGCGGGGCTGTTCCTGAACTCCAGGCCCCGCCCTCCCGCTCTGATTGGCTGAGCTCAGAAGTGCTGGTGGTTTTCATTTTCCAGCCTGTAAATTACATCATATCCTCCGCATTATATTAAAGCCTCTATATTATATTATCAACCTCAACATTATATTACAGCCTCCATACTACCAGCCTCTGCATTACATTACAGCCTCCACATTATATTACAGCCTACACATTATATTACCAGCCTCCATACTACCAGCCTCTGCATTACATTACAGCCTCCACATTATATTACAGCCTCTGCATTACATTACAGCCTCCACATTATATTACAGCCTACACATTATATTACCAGCCTCTGCATTACATTACAGCCTCCACATTATATTATAGCCTACACATTATATTACCAGCCTCCATACTACCAGCCTCTGCATTACATTACAGCCTCCACATTATATTACAGCCTCCATATTACCAGGCTCCACATTACATTACAGCCTCCATATTACCAGTCTCCACATGATATTACAGCCTCCATATTACCAGTCTCCACATTATATTACAGTCTCCACATTACATCACAGCCTCCATATTACCAGTCTCCACATTATATAACAGCCTCCATATTACATTACAGCCTCCATATTACCAGTCTCCACATGATATTACAGCCTCCACGTTACATTACAGCCTCCATATTACAGCCTCCACATTACATTACAGCCTCCAAATTACCAGTCTCCACATGATATTACAGCCTCCACAGTATATTACAGCCTCCACATGATATTACAGCCTCCATAGTATATTACAGCCTCCACATTATATTACAGCCTCCATATTATATTACAGCCTCCACATTACATCACAGCCTCCATATTATATTACAGCCTCCATATTATATTACAGCCTCCACATTATATTACAGCCTCCATATTATATTACAGCCTCCATATTACCAGTCTCCACATTACATCACAGCCTCCATATTATATTACAGCCTCCATATTATATTACAGCCTCCACATTACATCACAGCCTCCATATTATATTACAGCCTCCATATTATATTACAGCCTCCACATTATATTACAGCCTCCATATTATATTACAGCCTCCATATTATATTACAGCCTCCATATTACCAGTCTCCACATTACATCACAGCCTCCATATTATATTACAGCCTCCACATTATATAACAGCCTACAGATTTCAGCCTTCACACTATAGTACAGCCTCCATATTACCAGCTGGTCCTCATTAAGGTCTTACTGGGGGAGGGGGGGTAGAAGCATCACCAGCTCCATATGCAACAACTTCCGTCTATAATGAGCAGCTTTCTTCAGCCTCCCTCTGAAGACACCACCCGGCTCCAGCAGCAGGACCTCCAGCAGAACCTGACCCAGCAGGCGGTGACAGACCTGGACTGCACCCTGTAACCCCTGATCCAAGATGGGCGAGTTTTCCATGGACATGCTCTCCTGCCCGGCCAGAGCGGGGGGCACAGATACCCCTGAGAGAACTCGCCTTTCCTTCCAAAATGTTTAGTGATGAATAGAGTTGAGCGGACACCTGGATGTGCGGGTTCGGCGGGTTCGGCCGAACTTCACAAAAAAGTTTGAGTTCGGGACCCGAACTTGACCCCGAACTCCAGTGAGGTCAATGGAGACCCGAACTTTTGAGCACTAAAATGGCAATAAAAATGTCCTGGAAAGGGCTGCAAATGGCATCAACATGTGGTGAAGAGCAGGAGAAGTGTCCTCTAACCACACGTCCAGACAGTGCACCGGCTGCAGGGCAGGGAGCACCTCCAAGGGCAAGCTCAGGCCATGTGCCCAATGTGGAGACCCAGAAGCTGCAGGGGCAGACCCGTCAGCCAGTCCGTGTAGGCGTGCGCCCACTTACTGCTCCACCATGTGAAATGCTGCCTCCTGCTAAGACGCTCCATATCAGCTGGTGCTGCTGGTTGTTGTGCTGACAAAGCTTTTCCACATGTCGGCCATGCTAACCCTGCCTTCTGAGGTGCTGGCGGAGCCCCAGCTGCGTTGGCGACCTCTGCCTTCGCCTTGTGCTTCCACTGTGCCCCCGCTGTCAGCTGGGAATGCCACCAGCAGCGCGTCTACCAGCGATGCGCTTGTACTCGCGCATCTTACGATTACGCTCCAGTGAGGGAATTAAGGACGGTACGTTGTCCTTGTAGCGGGGATCCAGCAGCGTGGCCACCCAGTAATCAGCACAAGTTAGAATGTGGGCAACTCGGCGGTCGTTGCGGAGACACTGCAGCATGTAATCGCTCATGTGTGCCAGGCTGCCCAGAGGGAAAGCTGTCCTCTGTGAGAAGTGTATCGTCTGTGTCCTCTGTACCAGTGATGGCCATGAGCTGGTCTGGGTGCCACCCTGCTGTGAACACGGTTCCTCTTCCTCCATCTCCTCCTCATCCTCCACCTCGTCATCCTCCAGAACTGTGCCCTGGCTGGACAATTGTGTACCTTGGGTTTGTGGGTGCAGGAACCCACTCTCGGAGGCACTTGGGAATGACTGGCCGGAAACCCTATGTAATGATCCCTCTTCCTCCTCCTCCTCCTGGGCCACATCCTCTTCCATCATTGTCTGCAGCGTTTTTTCAAGGAGACATAGAAGTGGTATTGTAACGCTGATAACGGCGTCATCGCCACTGGCCATGTTGGTGGAGTACTTGAAACAGCGCAACAGGGCACACAGGTCTGGCATGGAGGCCCAGTCATTGGTGGTGAAGTGGTGCTGTTCCGCAGAGCGACTGACCCGTGCGTGCTGCAGCTGAAACTCCACTATGGCCTGCTGCTGCTCGCACAGTCTGTCCAGCATGTGCAAGGTGGAGTTCCACCTGGTGGGCACGTCGCATATGAGGCGGTGAGCGGGAAGGCCGAAGTTACGCTGCGGCGCTAACAGAGCAGCGGCAGGATGTGAACGCCGGAAGTGTGCACAGACGGCCCGCACTTTATGCAGCAGCCCTGACATGTCGGGGTAGTTTTTAAAGAAATCTGCACCACCAAATTCAGCACGTGCGCCAGGAAAGGGATGTGCGTCAAACCGGCTAGTCCCAGAGCTGCTACGAGATTTCGCCCATTATCGCACACCACCAGGCCGGGCTGGAGGCTCACTGGCAGCAACCACTCATCGGTCTGTTCTTCAAGGCCCGTCCACAGCTCCTGCGCGGTGTGGGGTTTGTCCCCCAAACAGATACGTTTTAGAATGGCCTGCTGTCGTTTACCCCGGGCTGTGATGAAGTTGGTGGTGAAGGTGTTACGCTGACCGGATGAGGAGCCGGTAGAGGATGAGGAAGCAACAGGAGGCAAACTGAAGCGCCCTGCAATCCTCGGTGGTGGAAGGACATGCGCCAAACTGCTCTCCGCCTCAGGCCCAGCCGCCACTGCCTTTACCCAGTGTGCTGTTATGGAGATATACCGGCCCTGACCGCGCTTACTGGTCCACGTATCCGTAGTCAGGTGCACCTTGCCACAGATGGCGTTGCGCAGTGCACACCTGATTTTTTCCCCCCACTTGGTTGTGCAGGGAAGGAAAAGTAGTGGCGGCTGGGCACGACGTACTGTGGGACAGCCACCGCCATAAGGACTTTAACACTCTCCGTCTCCACCAGACCGAATGGCAGCATTTCATAGGCCAGTAATTTAGAAATGCTGGCATTCAGGGCCAGGGATCGCGGGTGGGTAGGGGGTACTTCCTCTTCCTCTCCAGTGTTTGGGAGATGGAGAGCTGAACGCTTCCGTGGGACATTGTGGAGATGCTTGGTGACCCGGGTGGTGGTGTTGCTGGCAGATCCTCTGTTTGTGGGGTGGCAGGTGGCACTGTCACTCCAGAGGAGGATGAAGAGGCCGAGACTGCAGCAGAAGAGGAAGCAGGGGGAGCCAGAGACCTTTCTTGGTTTTTGAGGTGTCTACTCCACTGCAGCTCGTGCTTTGCACTTAGACGCTGGTCATGCAGGTTGTGCTCAGGTTGAGAACGTTTATGCCACGCCAGGGAACTCCTTGGAGCTGGCTTTGGTGTGCTCGGTCCCTTGCTGCGGTGGGCAGTAGCAGGCGTACTGTCTAGGGGACGGCCGCTCTGCTTTTGCACCCTGCTCCCTCTTCTGCTGTGCTGGTGGCTCTGTACGACCACCACCTCTTCCTCCGAACTACATAGGTCACTCGCATGACCTTGATTCCATGTGGGGTCGAGGACCTCATCGTCCTCCACATCATCTTCCACCCAGTCTTCACCCCTGCCCTCGTTGTCGGTCTGCAGAAAGCCCCAGCAGTTGGCACCTGTGTTTCGTCATCATCCGAGACGTGCTGAGATGGTCCTTCCATGTCCTCATCTTGAAAGATAAGTGGTTGGGCATCGGTGCCCTCAATCTCTTCCACTTCTGGGGCAGGGCTAGGAGGATGGCCCTGGGAAACCCTGCTAACAGAGTCATCAAAAGGCAGAGGAGACTGCTGCATGACTTGGGGCTCAGACTGCTTGGCTGATGTGCAAGGGGGTGAGGTGAAAGACTGATGGACATCGGCTGCAGGTGCCAACTGTGGTCTTTCAGCAGGAGACTGGGTGGGAGACAATGTGAAGGAACTGGAGCCACTGTCAGCAGCCCAATCTACTATCACCTGTACTTGTCAGGCCTCACCATTCGTAGAGCCGCATTAGAACAGAGGATTTTGAGAGATTTAGGCCCCTGTCACCCAGGCACAGCAGGGGTTGATACACGGCAAAAGGGGGTAAATGTCACCCAGCAATAGAACAGAGGATTTTGAGAGATTTAGGCCCCTGTCACCCAGGCACAGCAGGGGTTAATACACGGCAAAAGGGGGTTCATGTCACCCAGCAATAGAACAGAGGATTTTGAGAGATTTAGGCCCCTGTCACCCAGGCACAGCAGGGGTTAATACACGGCAAAAGGGGGTTCATGTCACCCAGCAATAGAACAGAGGATTTTGAGAGATTTAGGCCCCTGTCACCCAGGCACAGCAGGGGTTAATACACGGCAAAAGGGGGGACATGTCACCCAGCAATAGAACAGAGGATTTTGAGAGATTTAGGCCCCTGTCACCCAGGCACAGCAGGGGTTAATACACGGCAAAAGGGGGTTCATGTCACCCAGCAATAGAACAGAGGATTTTGAGAGATTTAGGCCCATGTCACCCAGGCACAGCAGGGGTTAATACACGGCAAAAGGGGGTTCATGTCACCCAGCAATAGAACAGAGGATTTTGAGAGATTTAGGCCCCTGTCACCCTACTCCCGTCTCAGACGCGTCCACCTCGAGGACAAAGGGCAACCCATGGTTGGGATGCGACAGAATCGGAGCCGACACAAAGGCGGACTTTAGAGCCTCAAAAGCTCGGATGGCCTCGAGCGGCCAGACCTGGAAATTACTGCCCTTCCTGGTCAGATCCGTGAGAGGCTTGGCTAGCATAGAAAAGTCCCTGATGAACTTCCGATAATAATTGGCGAAGCCCAAAAAGCGCTGCAGGGCACGGAGACCACTGGGCTGGGGCCACTGGGCTGGGGCCACTGTAAGACAGCCGAAACCTTCTCAGGATCCATGGAGAACCCCTCAGCGGAAATGATGTAACCTAAGAAGGTTACCTGGGATCGGTGAAATTCGCATTTCTCAAGCTTACCGAACAGCCTGTTCTCTCGTAACCGTTGCAACACTCGTCTGACATCCATAATGTGGGCCTCCATGGATTCGGAATATACCAAGATGTCATCCAAATAGACCACCACACACTGCTGCAACAGGTCACGGAAAACATCGTTGATGAATTCCTGGAAGACTGCGGGCGCATTGCACAACCCAAAGGGCATAACCAAGGATTCATAATGACCGGTCCTGGTGTTAAACGCGGTCTTCCAGTCATCGCCCGCCTTGATCCTTACCAGGTTATATGCCGCCCTCAGGTCGAGTTTGGTAAAGACCGTGGCCCCTTTGAGGCAATCGAACAGCTCGGAAATCAAGGGTATCGGGTAAGCGTTCTTGATCGTGATGCGATTGAGACCCCTGTAATCGATGCAAGGCCTCAACTCACCGCCCTTCTTTTTCACAAAGAAAAATCCAGCCCCTGCCGGGGACGAGGATTTGCGAATGTGTCCGCGTGAAAGCGCCTCCCTCACGTACTCCTCCATGGCCTCATTCTCCGCTACCGACAGTGGATAGACTTTGCCACGAGGAGGAACGGCACCAGATTGTAACTCTATGGCACAATCGTATGGGCGGTGCAGAGGTAGGGCAACCGCGCGCACTTTATCGAATACATCCCGGTACTCTTCGTATTCAGGAGGCAACAGAGAGTCCGAGGAAGTACACAGCAACTTGACAGGCCCATGGATGCAACTAGCCCCACACTGCGGTGACCACGAGAGGATCTCGGCCGATCTCCAATCGAAAGTCGGATTATGCTTCTGGAGCCAGGGGTACCCCAAGACCACCGAGTAGTGTGGAGACGAAATCACCTGGAGACAGACCGACTCTCTGTGAACGGCACCAATGGCTATCCCCACTGGAAGGGTCTCATGAGTCACGTGTGACGGCAGAAGGGGTCTGCCGTCTATCGCCTCAAGAGCCAGTGGGGAACCTCGAGGCTGCAGAGGAATGGAATTGGCGGCAGCGAACACACTATCAATGAACAAACCACCAGCAACAGAGTCCACCAACGCCTGGGTCGTCACCGAGCCCCCGACCCAGGAGAGGACAACAGTGATCAGTGGTTTGTCAACACGGGAAACCGGGGACGAGGAGACTCCACCCAAGATCTGCCCCCGACAGGATCTCAGGTGCGAGCGTTTCCCGGACGGTTCGGACATGCCAACCGAAAATGCCCACCGAGACCACAGTACATGCATCGGCCCTCGCGTCTCCGGAGTACCCTCTCCCCCTCGGACAGGCGAGCAAACCCCAGCTGCATGGGTTCACCCCCAGACAAGTCATCCCCAGGAGGCGTGGGAGGAGAGGGAGGCACGGGTGGGACAGCAAACGTAGGCGCCAATCTGTTAGAAGACCTCCGCAGGCTCTCCTTAAAGGAAGGTCTCTCCCTGAGTCTGGTGTCAATCAAAATCAGGAAAGAAATAAGAGACTCGAGCTCCACTGGTAGGTCCTTAGCTGCAACCTCATCCTTCAAGGCATCCGAGAGACCATGAGAGAAAGCAGCGACCAGAGCCTCATTATTCCAGCCCACCTCTGCTGCCAGGGTACGAAACTCAATGGCGTATTCAGCTACGGATCGTGAACCCTGTCTGATGGACATAAGGAGCTTCGCAGCAGAGGCAGCACGAGCCGGCACATCGAATACCTTCCGAAGAGAAGCAACAAAACCGGAAAACTCGGCAACCGCCGGATTGTTGTTCTCCCATAAAGGGCTGGCCCAGGCCAAGGCCTTGTCCGAGAGCAGCGAGATCAAGAAGCCCACCTTTGATCTCTCAGTAGGAAAGGCATGTGGCAGCAACTCGAAATAAATGCCCACCTGGTTAAGGAAACCTCGGCACTGAGTTGGCTCTCCCCCAAAGCGCTGTGGAAGGAGGGCAGAACCGGTCATACCCCGAGACACCGCAGGCGCAGCAACAGGTGTCGGGGTAGACTCTGGCGCAACAACCGGAGCGGCAGTAGGAGCGGGCCCAGGAGCGACAACTGACCCATCGGCAACGGAAGCGAAATGAGCCGTGCGTTCAAGCAGGGTTTGCAACGCCACAGCGAACCGACCCAACAGGTGATCCTGCTGATCAAGTCTGGCAACCAGCGTAGGTAGCGAGGATGGCCCTGTACCGTCAGAATTCATGGCTTGGTCCTAATGTCATGGAACCATGAACCAGACGTACAACAAGAGATAAGTGGAAATAAGAAGGCTTTATTGAAAATCAAGCTGTAGCAAAAGTCCAAACGGATGGCTAAACCGAAGCAGGGTCTTGCGAAGCCAGAAGTCGGGAACCAGAAGGGTAGTCAGACGAAGCCAGGATCAGGGACCAGCAGGGTAGTCAGACGAAGCCAGGATCAGGAACCACGGGGTAGTCAGACGAGGCCAGGATCAGGAACCAGAAGCAGCAGCAGTCTTAGAAGCATGTGAACACAGGAGGACCAAGCAAGGAACTGAAGCCACAGACCTTCTATATATATGAGCTAGGCATCCAGCTCCTCCCAGTGGGAAGGAGAAGCCGCAGGGTGGGAGGCTACAAGAAACCCAGAAACCAAGATGGCCGCCAGCACATGTCAAACGAAGGAGAACAGTGAGAAGGTAAGACCATGACAGTCACGGACACCCCAAAATTCGGTACGAACCCAAACTATACAGTTCGGGTTCGCTCATCTCTATTATTGACAAGTAATTCCGGACACTATTTCAATTAGTTAAGGTGGATACAGCGGCGGACACTACCTTTTGTGCTACGTATTGAGATATTGATCACTAGTTACGATTTTACACCGGACAGTCAGCGCGGTCTATTCATTATACTGTATCATGGAGAAGATACTCTTGTTCAGGGACCATTCTCCTGGAACCGGCAGGCCCGACTCAGGCGATCTGCCACCACATTGAGATCTCCTTTGATATGGACTGCCATTAGGTGGGATAGGTTGCTCTCTGCCCAAGAGAGAATAGAACCCACCTCCCTCAGGAGGGTTTGGGATTTCGTCCCCCCCTGTCTCTTCAGGTAAGCGACCACAGTTGTGTTGTCTGTCCGGACTCTCACCGCCTAACCGCGGATGAGAGGAGCAAAATGAAGGAGGGCTAGTTTCTACCGCTCTCAGCTCTCTCCAGCTGGATGAGAGGATTTTCTCCTGGGGATTCCAAGTACCTCGTACTGGGTTGTCCTCCAGATGGGCTCCCCAGCCCAGCAGGGAAGCGTCCGTGGTCAACGTGATCGAACGAGGTTGAACCAGAGACCTCCCATCTTTTAGGTTCTTCCACCACTTGAGCGAAGAACGGACTTCTACCGACAGGGACTGCATTCTGTCTAGGTCTTTGGGCTTGCGACTTCAAGCTGCTAAGACCTCCTCCTGAAGTGGGCGTAGGTGCCATAAGGCCCAAGGAACTGCATCCGCAGATGCTAACATGTGGCCTAACATCCTCATAAGAACCCTTATGGAGACTCGTCTGGGTGGTATAGGAGACTGTGCGGCTTTTATTACTCTGTCCCTCCTCTGTGGGGACAGGTACAGGGTCATCAGTTGTGAATCGATCACAAACCCCAAGAACGTTCTCGTGGTTGACGGGACTAAGTGCGACTTGTCCCAATTAGAGTTGAGCGAACACCTGGATGTTCGGGTTCGAGAAGTTCGGCCGAACATCCCGGAAATGTTCGGGTTCGGGATCCGAACCCGATCCGAACTTCGTCCCGAACCCGAACCCCATTGAAGTCAATGGGGACCCGAACTTTTCGGCACTAAAACGGCTGTAAAACAGCCCAGGAAAGGGCTAGAGGGCTGCAAAAGGCAGCAACATGTAGGTAAATCCCCTGCAAACAAATGTGGATAGGGAAATTAATTAAAATAAAAATTAAATAAATAAAAATTAACCAAAATCAATTGGAGAGAGGTTCCATAGCAGAGAATCTGGCTTCCCGTCACCCACCACTGGAACAGTCCATTCTCAGATATTTAGGCCCCGGCACCCAGGCAGAGGAGAGAGGTCCCGTAACAGACAATCTGGCTTCATGTCAGCAGAGAATCAGTCTTCATGTCATAGCAGAGAATCAGGCTTCACGTCACCCACCACTGTAAGAGTCCATTTTCATAAATTTAGGCCCAGCACCCAGGCAGAGGAGAGAGGTCCCGTAACAGAGGATCTGGCTTCATGTCAGCAGAGAATCAGTCTGCATGTCATAGCAGAGAATGAGGCTTCACGTCAGCCACCACTGCAACAGTCCATTGGCATATATTTAGGCCTAGCACACAGGCAGAGGAGAGAGGTCCCGTAACAGACAATCTGGCTTCATGTCAGCAGAGAATCAGTCTGCATGTCATAGCAGAGAATGAGGCTTCACGTCAGCCACCACTGCAACAGTCCATTGGCATATATTTAGGCCTAGCACACAGGCAGAGGAGAGAGGTCCCGTAACAGACAATCTGGCTTCATGTCAGCAGAGAATCAGTCTGCATGTCATAGCAGAGAATGAGGCTTCACGTCACCCACCACTGCAACAGTCCATTGGCATATATTTAGGCCTAGCACACAGGCAGAGCAGAGAGGTCCCGTAACAGACGATCTGGCTTCATGTCAGCAGAGAATCAGTCTTCATGTCATAGCAGAGAATCAGGCTTTACGTCAGCCACCACTGCAACAGTCCATTGTCATATATTTAGGCCCAGCACCTAGGCAGAGGAGAGAGGTCCCGTAACAGAGGATCTGGCTTCATGTCAGCAGAGAATCAGTCTTCATGTCATAGCAGAGAATCATGTTTCACGTCAGCCACCACTGGAACAGTCCATTGTCAGATATTTAGGCCCCGGCACCCAGGCAGAGGACAGAGGTCCCGTAACAGAGAATCTGTCTTCATGTCAGCAGAGAATCAGTCTTCATGTCATAGCAGAGAATCAGGCTTCACGTCACCCAACACTGGAACAGGCCACTGTCAGATATTTAGGCCCAGCACCCAGGCAGAGGAGAGAGGTCCCGTAACAGAGGATCTGGCTTCATGTCACCAGAGAATCAGTCTTCATGTCATAGCAGAGAATCAGGCTTTACGTCAGCCACCACTGCAACAGTCCATTGTCATATATTTAGGCCCAGCACCTAGGCAGAGGAGAGAGGTCCCGTAACAGAGGATCTGGCTTCATGTCAGCAGAGAATCAGTCTTCATGTCATAGCAGAGAATCATGTTTCACGTCAGCCACCACTGGAACAGTCCATTGTCAGATATTTAGGCCCCGGCACCCAGGCAGAGGACAGAGGTCCCGTAACAGACAATCTGGCTTCATGTCAGCAGAGAATCAGTCTGCATGTCATAGCAGAGAATCATGCTTCACGTCAGCCACCACTGTAACAGTCCATTGTCATATATTTAGGCCCAGGCATCCAGGCAGAGGAGAGAGGTCCCTTAACAGAGAATCTGTCTTCATGTCAGCAGAGAATCAGTCTTCATGTCATAGCAGAGAATCAGGCTTCACGTCACCCAACACTGGAACAGGCCACTGTCAGATATTTAGGCCCCGGCACCCAGGCAGAGGAGAGAGGTCCCGTAACAGAGAATCTGTCTTCATGTCAGCAGAGAATCAGTCTTCATGTCATAGCAGAGAATCAGGCTTCACGTCACCCAACACTGGAACAGGACACTGTCAGATATTTAGGCCCAGCACCCAGGCAGAGGAGAGAGGTCCCGTAACAGAGGATCTGGCTTCATGTCACCAGAGAATCAGTCTTCATGTCATAGCAGAGAATCAGGCTTTACGTCAGCCACCACTGCAACAGTCCATTGTCATATATTTAGGCCCAGCACCTAGGCAGAGGAGAGAGGTCCCGTAACAGAGGATCTGGCTTCATGTCAGCAGAGAATCAGTCTTCATGTCATAGCAGAGAATCAGGCTTCACGTCAGCCACCACTGCAACAGTCCATTGTCATATATTTAGGCCCAGCACCCAGGCAGAGGAGAGAGGTCCCGTAACAGAGGATCTGGCTTCATGTCAGCAGAGAATCAGTCTTCATGTCATACATGTCATAGCAGAGATTCAGGCTTCACGTCACCCAACACTGGAACAGTCCATTGTCATATATTTAGGCCCAGCACCCAGGCAGAGGAGACAGGTCCCATAGCAGAGAATCAGGCTTCACGTCAGCCACCACTGTAACAGTCCATTGTCATATATTTAGGCCCAGCACCCAGGCAGAGGAGAGAGGTCCCGTAACAGAGAATCTGTCTTCATGTCAGCAGAGAATCAGTCTTCATGTCATACATGTCATAGCAGAGATTCAGGCTTTACGTCAGCCACCACTGTAACAGTCCATTGTCAGATATTTAGGCCCCGGCACCCAGGCAGAGGAGAGAGGTCCCGTAACAGACAATATGGCTTCATGTCAGCAGAGAATCAGTCTTCATGTCATAGCAGAGAATCATGTTTCACGTCAGCCACCACTGGAACAGTCCATTGTCATATATTTAGGCCCCGGCATCCAGGCAGAGGAGAGAGGTCCCGTAACAGAGAATCTGTCTTCATGTCAGCAGAGAATCAGTCTGCATGTCATAGCAGAGAATCATGCTTCACGTCAGCCACCACTGTAACAGTCCATTGTCATATATTTAGGCCCAGGCATCCAGGCAGAGGAGAGAGGTCCCGTAACAGAGAATCTGTCTTCATGTCAGCAGAGAATCAGTCTTCATGTCATAGCAGAGAATCAGGCTTCACGTCACCCAACACTGGAACAGGCCACTGTCAGATATTTAGGCCCCGGCACCCAGGCAGAGGAGAGAGGTCCCGTAACAGAGAATCTGTCTTCATGTCAGCAGAGAATCAGTCTTCATGTCATAGCAGAGAATCAGGCTTCACGTCACCCAACACTGGAACAGGCCACTGTCAGATATTTAGGCCCAGCACCCAGGCAGAGGAGAGAGGTCCAGTAACAGAGAATCTGGCTTCATGTCACCAGAGAATCAGTCTTCATGTCATAGCAGAGAATCAGGCTTCTCGTCAGCCACCACTGCAACAGTCCATTGTCAGATATTTAGGCCCAGCACCCAGGCAGAGGAGAGAGGTCCCGTAACAGAGAATCTGGCTTCATGTCAGCAGAGAATCAGTCTTCATGTCATAGCAGAGAATCAGGCTTCACGTCAGCCACCACTGTAACAGTCCATTGTCAGATATTTAGGCCCAGGCACCCAGGCAGAGGAGAGAGGTCCAGTAACAGAGAATCTGGCTTCATGTCAGCAGAGAATCAGTCTTCATGTCATAGCAGAGAATCAGGCTTCACGTCAGCCACCACTGTAACAGTCCATTGTCAGATATTTAGGCCCAGCACCCAGACAGAGGAGAGAGGTCCCGTAACAGAGAATCTGGCTTCATGTCAGCAGAGAATCAGTCTTCATATCATAGCAGAGAATCAGGCTTCTCGTCAGCCACCACTGTAACAGTCCATTGTCATATATTTAGGCCCAGCACCCAGGCAGAGGAGAGAGGTCCCGTAACAGAGAATCTGGCTTCATGTCAGCAGAGAATCAGTCTGCATGTCATAGCAGAGAATCATTCATTTTTTTTTTTTCTTTTTTTTTTTTAAGATTTATTGAATAATTCATAATCATACATAGAAACTGGAATGGCAGAGAGGTGACATGTCTCTACCCTTCCAATACATTCATGAACAAAATCCAGGTCTGTACAATACATATTTCAGGTCATATTCTTTCAAATAGGCAATTCAACAGGAAGACTTGTAATATCGAGCATAGGTGTAGGACCAAATTCTTGGTCATATATATAAGACGTGAGTCCTTCTATATAAAACTAGTCTGCAAGAAAGATAGTCAGGGAGACGAATCTGTTAATCCCCATTCCTGGTCACCTTCAAAGAAGTAAAACTTGGAGGCACAGATTAGTTCTAGATCAAAGGTACCCATCCGAGAAACTCATCCGAGACAGGTCAAGAGATGGGTTCCACGGCAGGAAGTGGACCCTCCGCTTGTCCACTGAACTTTGGGTTATAAGAGAATCGGTCAAACGAAATGAACCAACTAGTAACCTCTATAGGAGATCCACCTGTTCCAGGTTTTCAGAAATTTGGGGTGAGCTCTCATTTCCCAGGAGGATAATTCTTCTAGACGATAAATTTGGTCAATTTTTAAGTGCCATTGTTCCATAGATGGGACCTCCACTGATAACCACAAAGTGGGGATCAGTAATTTGGCAGCGCACACTAGTTGTTTAAAAAGTGCCATATTGGGTGGGGATGGTTCTTTAGGAAAGAGGTTCAAGAGAGCGACCTCTGGTGACGGGGCGATGTTTGAGTTACAGATTTCATTGCAAGTATTGAAAAGTTTGATCCACCAAGAAGCCAAAATCGGGCAAGACCACCAGATGTGAATATATGTACCTTTATTCTTTGAGCATCTCCAGCATATGTCGGAAGCTGAGGCTGAGTATAAACATACCTTGTCCGGGGTTTTATACCAGCGTGTGATAATTTTGTAGTTATTTTCTTGAATTTTGACACATCTCGAGGCTTTGTGTGGAGAATTATAGATAGTGTTGATGTCTTCAGGGGAGAAGCGTTTGTCTAGATCTTTTTCCCATAGTCTAATGAAGGCTGGTGTTAGCGCGACAGGGGGAGTCCTCATTCTATTGTACCATTGGGATATCAATTTGTGTGGAGGAGAGGTCAGAGAAATTAGGTGCTCAAACCACGTTATAGGGCGTAGTAAGTCTTGTAGTTGAATAAGTTGCACCATATATGCCCTTAGAAAGTGGAAGCCATTAAAGCTGGACCAAGGGATGTTGAAGAGATCGCTCATTGCCTTGACAGAAATCAGTTTTCCATCTGTGTATAAGTCTATTAATTTCGTCTTAGTCTGCATAATTTCAGTAGGTAAACTATTTTGTAGGGCTTGAGGAGCCAGATGTAATATATCTCTTGTATCGAGAGTAGGGGATGGGAAGGGTGACTGAAGGGGGGAAGACTGAAGGGCGTTCCATGCTTGTAGGGTAGCTTTCATTACTGGAGATATATTTGGATGGATAGGTGACAATGATGCTCGTCCAAGAAGCGCTGTTCTAAAGGGAATTCCAAGCAGGGCTTCTTCCATTGGAACCCACGATTTCTGTTTGGGAGCGATTATCCAGTCTGTTACCCTAGTGAGTAAAACCGCTCTGCCATACAATTCTGGGTCAGGTAAGGAAATGCCCCCTCTCTCCCTCAGGTACGATAGTAGATTGTATGATAACCTAGCTTTTTTCTTGTTCCAGATAAAAGCACGGAACGTGGTCCTAAGTTTAGAATAGTATGAGGAGGGTACTGGAATTGGTAAAGTCTGTTGGAGGTACGTGAGTTTAGGGATAATAAGAGAAAGTAAAATGTTCTTCCTCCCAAACCATGAGAGTATGGGGACATCCAGGGAATTTAAGTTGTCGACCAGTTTGTTTTGAAGAGGAACATAGTTCAAGTTGAAAAGCTGGTTTGGATCCATGGACATTTTAACCCCCAGGAACGTTAAAAAGGGTGCAGACCA
The DNA here is from genome assembly GCF_014858855.1 of Bufo gargarizans. Classification (NCBI taxonomy): domain Eukaryota; kingdom Metazoa; phylum Chordata; class Amphibia; order Anura; family Bufonidae; genus Bufo; species Bufo gargarizans. Next base: position 57,026 of record NW_025334417.1, read on the forward strand.
GTTGAAAGGAGAATTCGCTTCCAGACGATCTTTTACCGATTTTTTAAGTCCCGTGGCGATTATAAGAGATTTGTTGTGATTGACCTTAAAATTGGAGAACAATCCATAAGTTTCCAAGTGTCCATATATCTTAGGAAGAGCTATTTCAGGATTGTTGATTATTAATAACAAATCATCCGCAAAGGCGGCAATTTTGTGTTCTTGGTCCCCTAAAGATATTCCCTGGATGTCGCCATCTAGCCTAATGGTCTGTAAGAGAGGTTCTAAGGCGAGGACAAATAAGAGTGGGGAGAGGGGGCAACCTTGGCGGGTGCCATTGCTAATTTTGAAGGGTTCAGAAAAGGTGTCGTTTACCCTAATTGAAGCTGAGGCATGAAGGTACATAGCTTCTATCGCCAGAATAAACGGGGGAGGGAAATTACGGGACCGCAACGTTGAGTACATAAAGGACCAATTGACCCTATCAAAAGCCTTCTCAGCATCTGTGCTGAGAAGGACTAGAGGGAGGTTTTTTTTTTTTACATAATGGATGATATTGAGGATCCGGGCTGTATTGTCTTTCCCCTCTCTCTGCTTTACAAACCCCACTTGATCTCTGTGTATTAAAGACGGGAGGAGTCCCGACAGTCTATTTGCAAGCATTTTGGCTAGAAGCTTTAAGTCTAAGTTGAGAAGGGAGATAGGTCTAAAATTGGGGCATAAAGTGTGGTCTTTACCTTCTTTAGGGATCAGAGTGATGTGGGCTCTAGTCATATCGGATGATAGGGGGATACCTAGTAGAGTGGCATTATACACTGGTAAAAGGTGCGGGATTAAAATTTCCTGAAACGTCGAATAGTAAGGGATAGGGAGCCCATCAGGACCTGGGCATTTCCCTTTGGGCGAATTTTTAATAGCTATCAATAATTCCTCAGAGGAGAATGGCGATGCCAGTTGGGTTCTGCCCTGTTCTGAGAGTGAGGAGAGGGCTAATTTATCTAGGTATGTAGATATGGTTGTTAACAGCGTAGTATTATCTGGAATAGGATGTTGTGGGTTTAGGTTATAGAGATTCATAATAGTCCCTAAATAAGGAGGCTATTTTACTAGTTTCAAAGGTTAAGGCTCCATCAGGAGTTTTTAGTTTATGTATGAAGTTCTGCATTTTTCTACTTTTAAGTCTGGACATCATAAAGCGAGAGGTTTTGTTTCCATGCGCAAATATTTTGAATTGGGAATGTAGATAATACTTGGCGGAATTAGTGTTTAAGAGATTTTTGAGAGAGGTTCTGCATGCTGAAAGCTCCTGCAAATGGGTCTCCAACAAGGAGATTTTGTGAGCTCTTTCTAGAAGGCTAATTTTCTCATGGAGAGAATCCATCAATTTTTGTCTTTCTTTTTTGAGGTGAGAACCAAGACTAATACAGTATCCCCGTATGTAAGCTTTGTGAGCGTCCCAGACTGTGTGTGGGGAAACATCAGAGGTGCAGTTTTTGTCAAAGTATTCTCTTAACATATGTTAGTTTATCTATGTTATCGGATGAGTTGATGAGTTGTTCATTGAACCTCCACTGGCTATTATGTTTATGGTTAGAAGGCGGTTTCATGTGGAGGAATATTGGGGCATGGTCAGATAGGATTATGGATCCTATTTCAGTTCTGGAACACAGCTGGAGATGCTCTTTTGAAACAAATAAATAGTCCAATCGCTGGTAAGATTTGTGCATAGGGGAATAGAAGGTGTAGTCTTTAGAGTCCGGATTCATGGTACGCCAAACATCAACCAGATGGGCTTTGGAAAAGGTATGTAGTAAACAGTGGCGGATTATAATTGGGGCGTTTGGGTCGGCAGCCCCGGGCCCAGGGTGAGTGAGGGGCCCATCGCCAATTTGCCATCCTAAACGCCCCATTTTGCGCCACCACCAGACCGCAAAGTTACTAAAAGTTAAACATATCTGCAGTAGTAGGCGCGACGCACAGCCAGCGCTTCACTTACACACGCCGCTGCGCTGCCTGACAGTAACAGCCGGGCGGCTTGCTTGATCCCGCCCCCGTCAGCGTCGCGGTGGAAGGCTGCCTGTAAAAATGAAGCAGGGCGGATTTGGCAGAAGACAGACTGCTGAGGAGAGGAGGGGGGCACGTGACTCAGTCAGTCAGTCACTCACTGTAGCTCCGCCTCCTACACAGCGTCACAGAAGGCGCGCTGCAGTGCTTTGTTCCCGCCACCGATGTGCCCGCCCCCAGTCTTCTCAGTGCCAGCGCCAGGAGTCAGGACAGCCACAGCCTGGCTGGGGACTCTTGTGAGAGAAAGCACCAAGGAGGACCTGCTTTGAAACTTCCAGCATTCCAGCGAGCAGGCGCAGCAGCAGCCAAAACTAGTACATTTTCATGAATGGTGATGGCCTGGGCAGCAGGGCAGTGGAACTGTGGGCTGCCTGCCTGTGTCTGGGAGTGAGAGGCAGAGCAGCCAGCAGTGGCCATTTTAGTCAGATTACAGGCTACAGCCACTCTGCAGCTTTGGCTCCAATCTGACGGAAATGGCTGCTGCTGTCTGGCCTCTGCTCGGCCTCTTTTTTCCACAGGTGCCACTGCCCATCACAAAGTGTGTTTGACTATAAAAATTATGGATTATTTATTACACCAAGTGTTTGATATTAAAATGGTGGATTACAATTGATCTCTTTACAGGTGCCTAGCCCAGCACACCACGTTTTTGACCATCAAAATGATGCATTATTAATCCCTGAATGATATAGGGATTAATAATCCACCATTTTGATGTTCAAACACTTGGTGTGCTGGGCTGGGGATTAGGGATGAGTGAACTTCTGTTTTCAAGTTCGGCGTATAAGGTTCCGGTTATCTAAGAATTCCATTATGGATATTCCGACCACTACCACGGACCCCAAGTTATGGTTCCTGTTTGCAGAATCCATACCGGAATTCTTAGATAACTTATAGCTTATATACCGAACTTGAAAACAGAAGTTCGCTCAACACTACTGGGCACCCGTGAGGAGAGAGAAAGAGACATTGGCCAGCCACCGCCATTTTAGTCAGATTACAGGCTACAGGAACTTAGTCTGCGGCTTTGGCTCTAATCTGACGGAAATGGCTGCTGCTGTCTGGCCTCTGCTCGGCCTCTTTTTTTCACAGGTGCCACTGCTGTTGGTTCTGTTATTCTCCATGTAATGGAAAGCTATATTGCTTTGCTTGCAAACTGATAGCCAGTACACGTGGCCCTTTCACTGTTGGCTTTAATGATTGGAAACATGCAGTGTGTCGTATCATCAGGCATGAAAGTAGTGATAATCCCAAAAAATCAGTGTTAGCACTAGTAGCAAGAGGTCAAAGCTGTGGGAGAGCTGACAGTCCAATAATGTCACCGTTAGAAGCTGAAACGCTGCACTGGCGCAAGGTACTTAAGAGATGTAGACTTGTCATCCAGCACCTTGCTGAAAGAGGCCTTCCGCTGAGGGGCAAAGATGACATTATTGGCTCCCCCCATAACGGAAATTATTTAGGGATCTTAGAAGTTATGGGACATGTTGATGCATTTCTTGAAGAGCACATCAAGCATTATGCTAACAAAGGTAAAGGCCACACATCTCATCTTTCCTCCACTGTCTGTGAAGAACTTATACAAATTTTGGGGTCCAAAGTTATGTGTAAAATTATGGAGGAGTTGAAGAAAGCTAAGTTTTATTCCATATCTGTAGATTCTACACCTGATATCACACACTCTGACCAGTTACCTTTCATTGTACCATATGTGTTACCAACAGGCCCTGGTGAAAGGTTTTTAACATTTTTACCAGTATTTGGTCACTCTGGCAAAAAAATTGCTCAGCTAATTTTGGATTTCCTACATAAACATAAAATTGATATCAAAGATTGTCGGGGTCAATCTTATGATAACGCTGCCAACATGGGTGGCAAGTATAATGGTGTCCAAACTATAATAAGAGAGCGATGCTGTTACGCATCATTTATTCCATGTGCTGCACACGCTCTTCATCTAGTGGGTAAAAACAGTGCACAATGCAACCAAGTTGTCTACTCATTTTTTAACAATCTTGAACAACTTTATGTATTTTTTTCTTCATCATCTCCAAGATGGAGACAGCTTGTTGAAAAACAGAAAGCTTCAGGTCTACCAGGTGTTAAGCATCTTTCTGGTAGCAGATGGTCGGCACGATATGATGCTGTATCAGCACTTTCTAAGGGTTACGAGTCTAGATGTGGTCTGTTACAGTGCTTGTCCTCTGACACTGACTATTCATCATGTAGAAATGAAGCCCGCTCTTTGCTGGACAACTTTTCTCAACTTGATTCTACTATTCTTTTAGTTTTTTGGAACAGCATTTTAGAAAGGTTTCACAATACAAACCTTTGGCTGCAAGAAGCTGGCTTGAATTTAAACACTGTCGTTTCTTTACTGCAATCTCTTTCAAGTTTTGTACAGAGCCAAAGAGAAAATTTTGACCATTTTGAACAGAAAGCAATTGCGTTATGTGGCCACAGCGATTATAATGCTGCTCTAAAGCGGGTTCGGCCACGTAATTCACGCTATGATGAAGGGCAAGGAGAAAGCACTGTACTGACACCCAGGGAGAAGTTCAAATTTGATGTTTTTACCACTGTCATTGATCACTTATATAGTGGTTTACAGCAAAGACTGGAGGCTTATAATGATCTCTGCTCCAAGTTTGGATTTTTATCCAACCTGTCTACACTTGCCACTTCTAAAATTCGGGAAGCCGCTGCAAACCTGGTTCAGTCATATCCAGATGACCTAATGCCAGAGGTGACTGAGACGGAATTGATTCAATTTTCAAGTTTTCTCTCTACTTCAAAGTCACAAACAATGACATCCTGTGGTGACAAAATACCAGAACTACATATGTTCTTATTTCTTAACCCTCCCCCAGGTGAGGTGATACATCCTTATTCATATATATATTCATACGTCATCATATACATTCATAGATATGGATCACTTCCGATCCAACTCAATATATTACAAAAGCTTCCAGTGAATTGTACAATCTTTCTTTCTTTTTTCTTTTCTTTTCAAATTCTTTTTATTGATTTTCAAATAAAAGGGACAATTACAAACAAAGAGTTTGCAGGACATATTAGCAGAATTATCCGCGAAGTAGGAACCAATACAGAAGAGGAAACAAGTGTTGATGTTATTAAGTACATTCCGTAATAGTTGCAAGAGACCTGTAAGCCTTTGGGGATAATGAAAGTCAGAGACTAAACATCAGTAAGGGTACTAGACTCTAAGAACATCACTGTGTCTACTTCTTATAAAAATATATAACCTCCTGTTTGGGTTTACATTAATTCAAGTAGAGCAGAGAACCTTAGTGCTATAATATTGCACCGGTCTGTTTCCAGACAGAGCCCGTCTCTATATGGGTGCCTATATCCTGGGACTCGTATGTAAGCGTTGAGTGCGGGACTGTATGGAAACTATTACGCCAAATGCTGCTCTAGAGGCTGAGCCTGCTGGAGAGAAAAATCTTGAGAAATATAAGAAACACATCTAAACAAGAAGGGGAGAGAAAACCGGGAAAGAATAAAGGATAGGGGAAGAATAGAAGAGGAGGTGTTGAGGGGAGAAAGAGGGAGGAAAAGGGAGGTACCAATAAGAGATAGTGGCTTAGATTTGTTTGTTGATTAGATGCGGGGGAAAAGGATCCACGGCTCCCTGTTAAGTGGCATTGTGGTTAGCAATTAGCTGCTCTTCATGGGACAGAAGGAGCAGATTGTGTGTTTCTCCTCGATGATGTCCAGTTTAACCAGGGCATCCAAATTTTTATGTATCTGTTGTGAGTCCTCATCTCCCAATGCGATAGTTCTTCTAGTCTGGAAATCGAGGCTACTTTCCCCAGCCATTGATTGTTGGATGGGTTGCCTTGTGTTTTCCATTTAGATGCTAGGAGTAATCTGGCTGCTGCCAGAAAGACCCTCATTAAACTTTTCTCATGGGAGGTCAGATTGTTTGGTAATAAGTTTAAGAGAGCGATTTCGGGTTTATTGGGGATTTTAATCTGTTTTTTCTCTAAAATATCATTAATATTGTCGAAGATCTGTGACCAGAACGTTTTAACTACCGGACATGTCCACCAAATATGTAGAAAGGTGCCTCTGTCATTTAAGCATCTCCAGCATTTATCGGACGTGTTACTATACATCTGACTTAGCCTAACAGGGGTAAGGTACCATCTGGAGATTACCGTATAAGTGTTTTCTTGTATGTTTATACATCTGGAGGTCCATTTTGGTGACGCTAATATCAGCTTAATGTCATCATCTGTGAGCTTAATATTTAAATCCCTTTCCCATTCTCTCAGAAAGTATAATGAGCTCGGAATTTCCTCATGAAGGAGATTCTGGTTGATATTATGTATAAGTTTTTTAGGGGTCTGAGTAAGTGTGATCAGTTTCTCAAACCAAGATGGTTCTCTAACTTCACCTACAGAGGACATTACCTTTCTCAGCGCGTTCACAATAAGATTATAGTGTAATCTATTGAGTTGTAGGGATCCTAATCTCTCTCTCATTGTCAATAGGTCTGGGAAGCTCCCATCTGGTTCTAACAGATCTGCCGGAGGGGTGTTATTGTTCTTTACTTGCGATGGCAACGTTTTAAAACCTTCTCCGGCTGACAGGAGATAATCACCAATGCTTAACAGATGTGAAGGGTATTTTGAGCAAAGGTCTCTTATATGTTTTATCTTCCAAATGGACAGTGTTGCATGAACTAGTAAGTTATCTTTATTAGTGGTAGGTACTGTAAGTGGATCTGTGAAAACAAGGCTTTTTAAAGGGTATCCGGTTATTTCTTCTTCTAACTGGATCCAGTGTTTATGTTTAGGGCGTCTAACCCAGTCAATAATACGGGATAGGTGCACTGTTGAAACGTATCTGTCCAGTGATGGTAGACCAATACCACCTTTAGTGGGAGGTAGCTGGAGGATTTTATGCGAGATCCTAGGCTTTACTTTGTCCCAAACATATCTCGAACAGACTCTGCGGAAGGACTCAGTAAAGTGTTTTGGTATTTTGATTGGTATAGCTTGAATGAGATAAGTAAGTTTGGGTAGAATTAAGGAGTTAAACATATTTTTACGGCCTATCCACGAGAGAAAGGTGGGGGACCAGGAGTTCAGCAGACCTGGAATAGAATTTAATAGAGGTATGTGGTTTAATTTATATAGTTTACTGAGGTCTGGTGGAATATTTACTCCCAGAAATTTCAGGGAGTTTCTAGTCCATTGAAAATCAGAATTTTAAAACATGACAGGAGGCTTCCTATTTTGCTCTAACTCCACAGCAGTAAAGAAAAATGTAAAGAGTAACAAGTAGGTCGCTGCGCAGCATAGTATATAAGGGTCATGCTGCCTGTACACGTCCTCTTTCTTTACTGCTCCATCACAGACAGGTCAGACTTTTTGCTCCCCTGGAGCTATATTACTTCTTGTACATTTATTCTTACTATATCGTATTATTATCATTTACCTCGGGATCCTCAGGTCCCCCTCTAGCCTGGAGTGCCTCCTGGCTTCCTCCTTTTAGCGCCATTTTCGCGGCCGTTTTTGCGCCATTTTCGCGGCCGTTTTCCCGCCGTTTTCGCAGCCGTTTTTCGTGCCGGCCCACTTCCAAATCACGGCTGGCCTCAAAAATTTAGTCCCCGGCTTACGGCCATCTTAATTTTACCTCATAACATCTCATTGGGGATTCAGTGTTACTAATTAGCTGTACTCCCTCATTACTGGTTTTCACCCCTGTGCCTCTCTCAGACTACTATTCAGTTCTCTCTGTGCCTCATGTGGCTGGGTCAGTCAGGTCAGTGCTGCTGCCTGTTTATTATTGTGACCTGCATTTAAGGGTTTCAACCCTGTGCGACCGGGGTGAGCCCCCACTATTAATACGCTGCTTATTGGGAGACTAGCTGTTGCAGTTCTCTCTAACTGGGTGAGCCCCAGTTTATAAGGTCACTACTTTACCCTGCTGGGGTTTATGCTGGGCTGTGTTCCCATACTATTAAAACTGACCATACGCCTGTTCTCAAGACCTGGGTGCCCGTTTATTACTGTACTTTTCAGTGACATACCAGCCGACCCTTATCATGGAGAATTCCCAGAATGTCCCTGTAGACTTCCAGGCTATGATTAATGCAGCTGTCGCTGCCTCTGTGGAAAAAGCACTCTCCAAGGCCCGAGCTTCGGCTCCTGACGTACCTAAAACTCGCAGACGTCCACGGCACGAGTCGGACTCCGACCTGTCCGACTATCAGACAGGGGATAAATCCCGCCCTACGAAACGCCATGACAAAGGCGAGGACTATACACCCAAAACACCCAAGGGTAAGGCACCTGCCAAGCGTAAACCTGCCAAACTTCACACTCCGGCCCCGCGTCAGGAGTACTCTTCAGAAGAAGAACAGGACCCTACCCACTCCATGTCAGTGCTAGATGAGTGGCAAGCTGACGCTTCAGAGTCGGATTACGACGCATGGGGTTCGGACGAGAAGTCTGTTTCCGCTTTCATGCAGGAGACCCTCCTGGGTGCGGCCCAGGCAAGAGGTATAGAAGACACTGCTGACGCAGAACCTCCTCTTGACTCAGACACCATTATGGACCCCTCAGGTCAGGCGATGTTCGATCCTCGCAACATATGACACCCCAGATCGGGTGAATGGTCGCCTCCAGAACACCTTTCCAGGTTCATGCACCTGTGGCTCCGCAAACCTCTGGAGAAAGAGGTCCGCAACCGACTCAGGTCTGAATGCCCACGCCCTTCCCTGCCGGATAAGGTCGCTCAGACCCCAGAATTTGACAAAGTTATGACGACCTTTATGATGCGCAGTGGCAGAGACCCTCGACGGGGGGTAGAGAAAGGCCTATGGGGCGCCCAAGATAACCTACTGGATTCCGTAGGCCCCCTGGCTCGCATTATGTATCTGGCGGATGATGCCTACGCCAAAGCCGATTCCTTCTCCACCGAGGACTTCAGGGAATGGGCACATGACATTCGTGAGTGGGCACAACGTTGTTTTTGTTTCATCGGAAACGCCAATGTTACGCTCTCTTCGGAGAGACGAAAAGCAGCGTTATTCCGTATTAACAGTAAATTGGCAGACCTTGGCACAAAAGAGATTGGGCCCCAGGCACAAGGAAAACTTTTCGGTGAACCATTCCTCAAGGAATTAAACAAACATATCAACGTGTTCACCTCCCTTAATAAGGCGCAATCCTCAATGCGCAGTGTCTTCAGGAGCAACCCTACCAGAGGGGTTTTTGGAAGGGCTGGCCGGCAACGGCGCCGTGCCGCCAGCCGATTTTGGCCTTCAGGCCCCCGTACTCAACCAACACCATTTTATCCGACAAGGGACTATCAGCAACGACCCTTTTCCAGAGGCTCGGATAGAGGCCGTGGAATCCGCGGACGCGGACGTTCCCGCTTTACTGCAGGTAAGGACCCATATTCCTCCGTTGTTACCATGTACCCGCACTGCGGGCCGTATTTCCCTTTCTTTCCACAATTGGGCCGCCCTTTGCTCAGACGCATGGATTCTACAAACAGTGCAGGGTTATATCATAGACCTAGTGGGAACCCCCTTTCAGGTTCAGCCCCCTCACCCCATCCACATGTCGTCTTTCGACCACAACCTCGTCAACGCGGAGCTATGCGAGCTTCGGGACAAAGGGGCTATTCAACCAGTCCACGAACAGGGAGGTTACTTCAGCAACATCTTCCTCGTGCGGAAGAAGTCGGGAGAATACCGCCCAGTTATCAATCTTCGCGCCCTCAACGAGTACGTGGTCTACCGCCACTTCAAGATGGAGGGCATCCACCTTCTGCGGGACCTTCTTCGGAGCAACGACTGGTTCGCCAGGCTCGATCTAAAAGATGCATACCTGTCAGTCCCGGTGCACCCGGACTGTCGAGCACTCCTATGTTTCCTCTGGCATGGTCGCCCTTGGCAATTCACTTGCCTCCCTTTCGGGCTCAGCTCAGCCCCATGGTGTTTCACCAAACTCCTAAAACCGGTGGTGGCCCACCTGAGGTCCAGGGGCATTCGATGCATCATCTACTTGGACGACCTCCTCCTGTTCTGCTCCGACGAACGCAGACTACGCCAACACACTCACCTGGCAGTATCCCTACTGGAATCTCTGGGCTTCGTGGTGAACCAACAGAAATCGGAGCTGACCCCTACCCAGACAATACAATTCCTCGGCTTCGAGATCGACTCGACGATGTGCACTCTGAGGCTACCAACCTCAAAGATCGCAACCATTCGCAAGGAGATTCGCAGAGTTCTCCGACTCGATTCCATCCCTCTACGCAACCTGGCCAGGATTGTGGGACTCCTCTCAGCTTCCATTCAAGCCATATTTCCGGGTCCTCTCCACTACAGGGCCATGCAACGACTCAAGGCAAAATACCTTCGCCACAGACCTACCTACGATCAACCCGTCCCGGTGACGACAGAAGTTCGCGAAGAGCTGTCATGGTGGCTGGACAGCATGCAAGCCTGGAACGGCAAGGCCATATTCAGAGACACTCCAGATTTCGTTTTAGAATCAGACGCCAGCTTGTGGGGATGGGGTGCCACCAACGGAACCATCTCCACGGGAGGAGCATGGACGACGCAGGAGCTCTCCATGCACATCAATTGCCTCGAACTCCTAGCAGGATCCTTCGCGATTCGCAGCCTGGCTCGGGAGAGCTCGAATTGTTGCATCCTCCTTCGCATGGACAACATCTCCGCAGTCCAGTACATCAACCGCCTAGGAGGCGCTCGCTCACGCCTACTGTCGGATATCACGAGGGACATCTTCGACTACTGCCTCCCTCGCAACATCACGTTACAAGCGGAATACTTGCCGGGAGAAATCAACCTCGCAGCCGACTGGTTCTCTCGCCACTGGAGAGACGTCAGCGACTGGAAGCTGAACACGAGAATCTTCAGGGCCCTGGCAGCCCGGAGGGGTCCCTTTCACCTGGATCTGTTCGCCTCTCGCAACAATCACCAGACCCCGGAGTTCTTCAGCTGGCTCCCGGACCCGGAGAGCAAGGCGACAGACGCATTTCTCCAACAATGGCCGGCGACAGGAGCCTACGCTTTTCCCCCATTCTCCATGATTGCGAGAACATTACACCAGATGCGGACACAGCAAATCAAACTGGTTCTAATAACGCCCTTGTGGCAGAGTCAACCATGGTTCCCGGACCTCCTCCTACATGGATCCTCTCCTCCTTCCATCCTTCCAGGACCTGCTCACGGATCCCAAAGGATGTCTCCACCCGCTCATCCTGGAAGATCGACTACCCCTGGTGGCTTGGTCTCTTTCCGGGGTTCCTGGCGAGTCAGCGGACTATCGCAGACTGCTAGGGACCTCTTATGGGACTCATGGGCCCCGGGAACTAGACGCTGCTACCTTTCAGCTTGGGCCTCCTGGTCTACTTGGTGCATGGAACGGGACTCCAATCCATTTACGGCACCTGTTCCCATGATTCTCAATTTTCTTTCCTCCTTGTTTTCTTCTGGCCGCTCTTATCGCTCTATCAACGTCGTTCGCTCCGCGATTTCGGCAGCCCATACTCCCGTCGGGGACCTCCCGGTCGGCAAAGATCCTCTGGTCTGTCGCCTACTCCGCGGCATGCGGCTCCGCCGCCCCCCAGCCCCCAAATACCATCACCTATGGGACGTGGGACTGGTTCTCCGTTTTTTCAGGGATTGGCCTCCGAATGACCGCCTCTCCCTTCGCCAACTATCCTCTAAGTGCGCTTTTCTCCTTTGTCTTGTGTCTTTCCGACGGGTGTCGGACGTTCGGGCCTTCGATGTCGATGCCTTTGAGGTGACCCCTGAAGGAGTCACATTCCATATCTCTCGTCGCACTAAATCAGGTTCGACGTCGGTCTCTTATCCCTTTTTTCCAGACGACCCGCAGCTCTGTGTTGTGTCCATCCTTCGCAGTTATGTTTCGGTTACCTCCTCACTCCGTTCCTCTACGTCAGGTCAACTCCTAGTTTCCTACGTGCGCCCTTACGCCCCAGTCTCTGTCACCACGCTGGCCCGTTGGATCCGCTGGATCCTTTCCCTCACAGGTATAGACCCCGCTTTCGGCGCCCACTCCGTTCGCGGAGCGGCGGCTTCATCAGCCCTAATGGCAGGGGCGTCCCTTTCGGATATTCTCCGAACGGCGGACTGGTCTTGGGAATCTACTTTCCGTACCTTTTATTTTCGCACTCCCCCTTCTGCTGGGATATCTCTTCTTCAGCGTTAAAATTGCAAAATAGGAAGCCTCCTGTCATGTTTTAAAATTGAAGATTATGCTAGCTTTAGTGTACTAATAATCTTAATTTTAATAAAGACAGGAGGCGAGTATTTTCCCTCCCTTCTATTCCCTACCCTGACTCTTTGGGGGAGTGAATCTCAAGGTGTCGGATATGGGGCTTGATTTTAATAATCTCTCTGTTTTGGGACATATTCGGAATTTCTCACCCTAAGTATTGCCTCCCTGACGGACAGTTCTTAGTTGCATTACATACTTACACCTACCATACATTTAGCCACTAGATAATTTGCACGCTATTTGTAATGATTTAACTTTACACTATTCCGTTAAAGCCCATAAGAGTGAATAGTTACGATTCTATACCTAACCTATTTTATACTCTCCTTTCAGTGTAACCCTCTTCAGGTCCTCCACTGGTCGCTGGTTTGTTAATCTTACGACCCCATAGGATGAGATGAGAGCTTCGTTCGGTCTTACCTCCAACCTCGTTTACCAGAAGTCTCCTCAAGTTCTGCTCGCCAGAAACCGCTGTTACAGTTTTCGTTGAATTTCTGGATGTTCGAGCTCAACCTGGACTTTGATGTCGCTTTTAGAAAGAGGAAGTGTACAGGCAGCATGACCCTTATATACTATGCTGCGCAGTGATCTACTTGTTACTCTTTACATTTTTCTTTACTGCTGTGGAGTTAGTAAAGAGAGTTAATGCAAAATACTCGCCTCCTGTCTTTATTAGTACACTAAAGCTAGCATAATCTTCAATTGTTTTCTAGATGTTGTAAGGCTTTGGTGGAATAGTGGATGCCCATTGCCTGGGACTTAGAGATGTTTATTTTAAAATTGGAGATCTCACCGAACCTTTCAAAGGTGTTTATGATGTGGTTGAAAGCTTGTTTAGGGTTTGAGACCACTAAGAGAAGGTCATCTGCGTAGGCCGCTTGTTTGATCTCCAGGTCACCGCATTTTAGGCCTTTAGTTTCAGTATTTTGTCTTATGGATTGTAATAAAGGTTCTATTGATAGAATAAATAAGATAGGGGATAGCGGGCAGCCCTGTCTCGTGCCATTGCTAATATGTACTGCTCGGGATAGAATGTCATTTGTTTTTACATAAGCGGTGGGTGAAGCATACATTGAAAAGATAGCTTGTATAAAGGGGTCTGGGAATCCGAAAGCGCGGAGAGTATTATTAATGAAGGGCCAGGCCACTCTATCAAATGCTTTTTCCGCATCTGTTCCGAGCAATACAATGGGGGATTTACGTTTTTTGGCTAAAATCATAGAATTAATAATTTTATATAGGCCGTCTTTCCCTTCCCTACCTGGCACGAAACCTGATTGGTCAGGGTGAATTAAGTCTTGGAGCAGGGGCTTAATTCTGGCCGCTAAAATTCTGGCATATATTTTAAGATCTAGATTTAATAAGGAAATAGGCCTATAACTTGAGCAAAGTGAAGGGTCTTTTTGTGGTTTTGGGATCAGCGTTATGTGTGCACTTAAGGTTTGAGTAGTAAAGGGGATTCCTTTTCGAGCCGAATTATATAATTGTGCTAGATGGGGGGCTAATATATCTTTGAAGGTTGAGTAATATAAGGCGGGGAGGCCATCTGGGCCGGGGGACTTTCCTTTGGTGATAGCTTTGAGGGTCTCCATGACTTCTTTCTCAGATATTGTGGCACATAAACATTTAGCCTGTGCTGTACTGATAGACGGGAGGTTTAGTTTCCGTAAAAACTCCTCTGAGGAAACCAACTTCCCCTTTTTAACCTCCTCAGAGTCTGTCTTATTGATATTATAGAGTTCTGAGTAGAAGTCATGGAAAGCCTGAGCAATTGACTCATCATCTCTGAGCAGCTGCTTGTTGCCTGACTTAATGGAGGGAATTCTAGATTTACGTTTACGTTGGCGTAACAAAGCTAGCATAAATTTGGTAGGTCTATTGCCATGAGCGAAAAACTTTTGTTTTGAGGCTAGGTATATTTTTGCTGATTGTGCGTTAAGGTGAGTTTTCAGTTCCTCTCTGGCAGTGTTAAGTTTATCTAAAGAATCTCTTTCTTTATGTCGCTTGTGTGCGCATTCTAGACTAGAGATCCTTGAGAGAAGTTCTTCCGTTTTTTTCTGTCTCATTTTCTTAAAGTTAGAAGCAAGAGAGATAAATTCGCCTCTTATTACTGCTTTGTGGGCCTCCCACACAAATTGCGGAGAGGTCTCTCCTTTACTGTTATGCTCGAAGTATTCTTTAATTTTGTTACTTATTGCTAAACGTATAACTGTTGAGCTGAGCAACGTCTCATTTAGTCTCCAACTGAAGTTCTTAGGGGGGGGTGTTGGGAGGTTTGAATGAGAGAAACACTGGGGCATGGTCAGAGTGTATGAGAGGTCCTATTTTAACTTCACTGCACAAGTGTATGTAGGTGGATGGGAAACAAATGTAGTCCAGTCTCTGGTAGGAGTTATGGGGGGCTGAAAAGTGTGTATAATCTATTTCTTTTGGATTGAGAGCTCTCCAAACATCCACCAGAGCGCTTTTGTTTAATGATCTTTTTATATTAAATAAAGTTTTATGTGGAACTGCTGATTTTCCTGTAGAGGAATCTATTCGGGGGTTAAGGGTGAGATTAAAGTCACCTGCGACTATTGCTATCCCTTCTCTGAAGGACTCAAAGTCCAGCCAGAACTTATCAAACCATTTTTTATGGGCCGTATTGGGGGCATAAATGTTCACTAGGGTGTATAGGTGGGTATTGATTTTACCTTTGACCATAATAAATCTCCCTTCCGAGTCTGACAAGGTTTTAATATGTTGGAAATCAGTGTTCCTATGTATCCCTATACTAGTGCCTGACTTATTAGAGGCGGTGGATGTGCTGTGGAACCAAAGGTTATATTTAGTTCTGGTTAGATTAGGAGTCTTCTCATGTTTGAAATGTGTTTCTTGTAGTAATATTATGTTTGCTTTTTCCTTATTAAGCTGGTTGAAAATTTGGCTCCTTTTAACAGGGGACTTAAAGCCTCTTACGTTGTAAGTGGCGATTTTAAGTTCTGCCACGGGGTCTGCTATGTGGGTGGAGTCGCGTAGATATTTTACTCACTGTGTATAAGCTTCTAGGGAGGGCATTATGATGATATCCATCTTCTCTTACTGGTACCTTTTGTGAGGAAAAGGAGAGGTAGGAAAGGGTGATGTTCATTCTAGATGGGTAAAGAACATAACATAAGTTATCTTGACATAGTGATAATAACAATATAACCATGAGGGTGGTAGTAATTAAATGGTAATGAAAACGTGTAGAAAACCATGTGAAGGTCCTTAAAGCGGACCGGAACATGTAATACTGTGACATGGTAAATTTTAGAGAATGTTTGGTCATACAAGTGACATATGACACAGGTGACATTAGAGTGGTAATATAACAAGTATCTACTGTGAGTGTAACATTAATAGTACAAATATTTAAGATCAGAGAGTTGTTAATGAGGGATAAAACTTGGATGTGCAGTGGGGGTGCCCCGCCTTAGAAGATATCTAACCTTACTAGGTGAAAATTATTAGAATTGGGAAGAGCTAATGGGAAGAAAGGATAAGGAAATGAGGGGGGGGTGGAAGGGGACTGGATGGTAGTTTAATGAGGAGGGGGACACCATCACTGCACAAGCCAGTACAACAAAATGAGCCCTCCAACTATACCCCAGTATGGAATATGGGGGGAGTCATCCTCCTATGAGCTATCACTGAAGGTACTTCGGTGAAAACAAGGACTAATGTAGAAAAGGTTCCTCAGTCATCTTCTGTGATAAGACGTCTCGGAGTCATCTTCCCTTGTCTTTTCTTATTTTTCAAGGCTTTGCTGGACAACACGGTCTCCCAGGTGGTCGGGGGAGGGATCTCGGACGGGATAAGTACGTCTGTGGCAATGGACCAGTCTTGGATGTCTAGGTCTTCTATTCCAAGAGCTGTGAGGACATCCGGCAGATCTTTGTGTGTTCTGATAATGTACTTTCTTTCTCTCCAGGTAATTAGGATACCAAAGGGGAAAAGCCAGCGGAAGGCAATTTTCTTGTGTCTGAGGTAGTCAGTTAGAGGTTTTAGTATGCGCCTCTTGTTTAGTGTAGCAGGAGCTAGGTCTTGAAATAGTAGAATTGTAGATTCTTCATATTCGATATGCTCCATTTCTCTTGCCTTTTTCATAATGGCCTCTTTCTGTGCGAAATTTAAAAATTTACATATTACATCTCTTGGAGGTTCACCTGGTTTTGGGCGAAGTGCTCTGTGAGCTCTTTCGATGACTATGGCTTCTTGTGTGTTGCTATCTAAAAGCGAACCGCAAATTTCCTCAACAGCCTTGGGTACTGCTTCATTCGCGACTGTTTCTGGTATTCCTCTAAAGCGAATATTGTTTCTTCTACCCCTATTATCTTGGTCTTCAATGTAATCATGAAGATAGTTTATATGCTGTTGATATTTTGAAAGGGTATCAGAAGCTTGTCTAGTGTAATTAGTGAACGCAGTTTGGTTGGTTTCAAGCGATTCTACTCTGCTGCCTATCTGTCTCATTTCCCTCTTGATTTCTGATAAGTCCTCCAGGACTGGGTTTAATGCATCTGAGAGTGCTCTGGAAATGAAAGATCTAGACAGTGGAAGTTCTGGCATTAGTTCTGTTGAATCTTCATTATCACTGTCACCGTCTTGTGATCTTGCTGCCTGTTTTGAAGATGCACCTTTCGGCGTGGAGATCTGGGCCCCTGCACTGTTTTGTGATTTCTTCATTATGAATTTGTCTAGGCCCGTTTGGGACATATGAGAGATTTTAGACTGGCCTTGGTAGTCCTGGCTGGCGCCTTTGTATTTACCTATTTTTACCATAGGTGCATTCAGCGAGAAACACTGTAGAGCTGGGTGTCACCTGTATCATTAATTACAAGAGCAGGTTGTTTATGTCTGCCGCCAGTCTGTAACCGAGACGTCCAGGCTTTGTTCCCGGTCCAGGCCGCAGGTGGAAAAACGGCTCCTGGGGTCTGAAAACGTCCAGTAAAGGTTCAAAATGGTCCTGAGCGCAATTCCAAGCTGACTGTGGGCTCTCCTAAGCTCAGAAAGTCCTATAGCAGTCGGGATGTCTCAGATTTTGCCTTAGATCGCTGGAGCTCAAACCAGGCGCTTCCTCTCTGCTCGGCTGCTAGCCACGCCCCCCCCCTGTACAATCTTATAAGTTAATATTACCTCTTATGTTGGGATGGCGTCCCCGGGGTATTATACCATGTCCGCAGAGTTTGTAAAGTGCGCCGAACTCGGCGTCCCGGAAGCTGCAGTGCGCATGCGCCTCATCCGTCATCAGCCAATGGGGAAAATTCCCCAAGTGACGTCAGCTGTTGCCGATGCCATGGAGGCAGATGATGCTCCACGGCACTGCAGCACACAGAACATGTCGCTTATCGATGACACAAAGGGTTGCCATGGAGACGCGGCCATCCACAAAACAAAGTCATGGATCGTCCGCGTCGCACGGCTCCTCACTTCATCAACACTACAGTGGCTCCAGGATAGGTCCTAGTAGGCGGAGGTCCAATCAACTAAGTCACCACATGCTCCGGAGGTGTGGCGACTTAGTTGATTGGACCTCCGCCTACTAGGACCTATCCTGGAGCCACTGTAGTGTTGATGAAGTGAGGAGCCGTGCGACGCGGACGATCCATGACTTTGTTTTGTGGATGGCCGCGTCTCCATGGCAACCCTTTGTGTCATCGATAAGCGACATGTTCTGTGTGCTGCAGTGCCGTGGAGCATCATCTGCCTCCATGGCATCGGCAACAGCTGACGTCACTTGGGGAATTTTCCCCATTGGCTGATGACGGATGAGAGCGCATGCGCACTGCAGCTTCCGGGACGCCGAGTTCGGCGCACTTTACAAACTCTGCGGACATGGTATAATACCCCGGGGACGCCATCCCAACATAAGAGGTAATATTAACTTATAAGATTGTACAATTCACTGGAAGCTTTTGTAATATACTGAGTTGGATCGGAAGTGATCCATATCTATGAATGTATATGATGACGTATGAATATATATATATGAATAAGGATGTATCACCTCACCTGGGGGAGGGTTAATCCCACCCACTGGGCACTATATAAGGCACATGTTTGTTAATTCATTGTATTGCTTGAAAAAGACCGAGGAAGGTCGAAACGTTGCATCACCTTGCTGTTTTTTAATAAAACCACCATTGGATTTTCCACATTGGCGAGTGCGGCAGATTTTTTGCATTTTATTTGACGTTGGGACCATTAGCCAAGATCCTCATCTGCTTGCACCACCATCACCTTTTAAGGTATTTTTTATGGCTTTCCCTATCTTTTGGGCTCAGTAGTGCTGCCAAACCTCTGCGTATACTCTCCCCACTCCTGACATGCCCGTTTTAATAGCTTCATGCATTTCCCATGTAATAACAATTGTGGAACATCTATTCTTATGGCTCTATGTTGTGCCATTCCTCTATTATTTCTACTAGAAGTTATGAATGAATTGCTAGCAGTCTACCTTGGGGTGTCTTCTTTCCGAAATGGGGTCAGTTGTGGGGTGTTTGTACTGCCCTGGCATTTGAGGGTCTCCGCAATCATTACATGTATGGCCAGCATTAGGAGTTTCTGCTATTCTCCTTATATTGAGCATACGGGTAATGAGATTTTTTTTTTCAGTTCGGCCTCTGGGCTGAAAGAAAAAAATGAACGGCACAGATTTCTTCATTCGCATCGATCAATGTGGATGAAAAAATCTCTGCCAAAAAAAAAAATGGAGGGGAAAGGCGTCTGCCAGGACATAGGAGCTCCGCCCTACATCCATACCCACTTAGCTCGTATGCCCTGGCAAACCCGATTTCTCCATTCACATCAATCGATGTGGATGAATAAATCATTGCCGGGATTTTATATATTTTTTTTTATATATATATATATACAAAGTGTTTGCCAAAGCATAGGAACGCCGCCTCCTCCTCAGCTCGTATGCCTCGGCAAACGTATCTGTTACTGCAGAGGAGAAATCTCGTCTTGCAGCGCCGCATACACCGACTTGCGTGTAATCTGACAGCAGCGCAATGCTTCTGTCAGAATGCACATCGGTGCTGCAGCTGGTCGATCGGTTGGTCCACCTGGAAGGTAAAAAAATAAAAAAAAGAAAAAACCAGGCCGCAACGCAAAAAAACAGGCCGCAACGCAATAATTTTATTAACTTTGCAACAGAACATATAAACTTTAACTTTTTTAACTGAACATTAACGTGTTTGCTTACTGGTGTGTTTTTTTTTTGTTTTTTTACCTTTATAGAACAAACCTCTCCTTCCCCATGGGTCAATGTGCAAAGCGCAAATCGCCCAAAGATGTGGCGAAGTGCGTTATGCACTTTGTCCCAGGTGAAAGGAGAGGTTTGCAGCAGCTGTGAGTGAATGAGCCCTAATAGCCCTGTGTGCCTGTCCTGGTGAGATGATCCCTATGCTAGGTGTACCTGTGAGTGGTACTTCCGGAAACACTCTCCAAAGCATAGGGCAGGGTGGTCAGGACAGTCAGGACAGAAATAGCGGGTGTCACGCCTTATTCCACTCCTGCTACAGACACAACATCTTTTTCGGGGTGACTGTTGGGTTGAGGTACCAGGAACGACATTGGGGAAATGTCGCTCGTGTAGACGGCTAACTACACTGGTGGATGGGGCCACGGAACCTCCTGGGTACAGGAGGCTCTCGATGATCTCTTCCTGAAATTTGAGGAAGGATCCAGTTCTCCCAGCCTTACTGTAGAGAACAAAACTATTATACAGAGCCAATTGAATCAAATATACAGACACCTTCTTATACCAGCGTCTGGTGCGTCGGGAAACTAAATACGGAGACAACATCTGGTCATTGAAGTCCACCCCTCCCATGTGGAGGTTATAGTCGTGGACTGAGAGGGGCTTTTCAATGACACGGGTTGCTCGCTCAATTTGTATTGTCGTGTCTGCGTGAATGGAGGAGAGCATGTAAACGTCACGCTTGTCTCTCCATTTCACTGCGAGCAGTTCTTCGTTACACAGTGCGGCCCTCTGCCCCCTTGCAAGACGGGTGGTAACGAGCCGTTGGGGGAAGCCCCGGCGACTAGGTCGCGCGGTGCCACAGGCGCTAATCCGTTCCAGAAACAAATGCCTAAAGAGGGCCACACTTGTGTAGAAATTGTCCACATAAAGATGGTACCCCTTGCCGAATAAGGGTGACACCAAGTCCCAAACTGTCTTCCCACTGCTCCCCAGGTAGTCAGGGCAACCGACCGGCTCCAGGGTCTGATCTTTACCCTCAGACACGAAATTTGTGGGTATAGCCTGTGGCCCTTTCACAGAGCTTATACAATTTGACCCCATACCGGGCGCGCTTGCTTGGGATGTATTGTTTGAAGCCAAGGCGCCCGGTAAAATGTATCAGGGACTCGTCTACGCAGATGTTTTGCTCTGGGGTATAAATATCTGCAAATTTCTGGTTGAAATCGTCTATGAGGGGCCGAATTTTGTGGAGCCGGTCAAAAGCAGGGTGGCCCCTGGGACGGGAGGCGGTGTTGTCACTAAAGTGCAGGAACCGCAGGATGGCCTCAAAACGTGCCCTGGACATGGCAGCAGAGAACATGGGCATGTGATGAATCGGGTTCGTGGACCAATATGACCGCAATTCATGTTTTTTTGTCAGGCCCATGTTGAGGAGGATATATAATGGTAATCCACGGCACACCGATCTCTTTTTGTTTTGCAAAATTTATTATAGGTGCAAAAAATTATTATTCACAGGTTTCGTCAATATATGACTAGTTGCGCCATAATTATGATATAACAAATCACATATATTTGTGGGCCATGATAATTCCCGACGTTTCGGTCCTGTCAAAGACCTTTATCAAGGGATCTGTAAAGGAGTATAAATATAGAAGTTTTACTGGTGTCTCAACGTGGCGAACATAGTTTAATGTTGACCCATGAAAAAAAAGGGGAGGGAGAGGAAAGAAAAGGGTATATAAATGTACAGATCTCAGAGTCATAAAGATGATAATGGGTGTAGGAGATAGGTAAAGTATGTAAAGTATGGGGGATATAAGGGGTGTGGGACTGGTTAAATAATTATAGTCTCTGATAAAAAGTTTGATAATCAGGACGAGGTTATAGTGTAAGGAATTACTCATAATTAGAATAACAGATCAGATCAGGAAAAAAGAATTAGATTTAGTATAATGAGTGTAAAGCAGAGTATTTATGAGGAAGATATCTGTAGATAACTTAAGGCAACAACTAGATATGTGGTACTATAAGAACTCACCTAGGCCGATTAGCAAACAGCATGGTATGGGCGCCATGTGTTTGTGCGCTCCGGTTTGGCGTTTTAAGCTGGAGGGCCGGAAGTCATGTGTGCGCTGTAACCCGGGTCCGGGTTCAGCGGGTCACATGATCGCCAGTGACGTCACGTGAGCCGCGTGACTCCGGAACACGGTGAGCGCATGCGCACTACATGTTGTAGCGCAGAGTGGCTATGTGTTAGAGATATCTATCCTATTAAGCCTCAAGATGTAAAATAATAGGAATATTAGATTGGGAATAAGTCTGCTGATTGATGAGGAGAATAAAAGGGGATTGTGTGAGAAATTTTGTGAATATTGAGGATAAAGAGTATATAAAGTATTATATAGGTTATTAGGATAAAGAAAGTATAGAAAATAGAGAGAATTAGTAGAGAAGATTATAATAATAAGTAGAAAAGGGTCACATACATCTATACATGAAAAAATATATTATTTAAAGGAAGCATAATGAGACATTAACTTCAATGCTTGTCATACTGAAATATGAAGAATAAGGGAACAAAAAGAAGGGGGGAAAAAAGAATAAATCAATAAAAACCGAGGACAAGAATCAACAAACAGAGGCAAAACCAATCATATTATGCAGTTCTTAAATTATAGGGTATCTAAATATATAGGTATCTATATATACTGAAGACTTATACTATGTTCTAATCTATGATGAGAAGGAGGGTGGGAAGGAGGGAGGGAAAAAGAAAGGGATGCGGGGGGGGGGGGGGGGGGAAAGGGAAAGGGGTGGGAGGATTTGGGAAAAAGGGGAGGGAGGGGGGTGGTTATTTTCTCACCAACTTGTGTATTGACTATGAATATAATCCGACTAGGGAGCCTGAAATAAAGGAGAGGTATATGTACATTAATATCAATAAAAATGGCATTATATCAACATATCAGTCCACAATGTTCAAAAATAAGAATAAATGTTTGAAGATTAAAGATCACAATAAAAGTCACACTCCCGATTAAGGCCTCTCGGGGATAAGGTATCCAACCGGTGTATCCAGAAACTTTCTCTTTGTTTCAATGTCTTGATCCTGTTACCGCCTCTCCGTGGAGAATTTATTTGTTCCAAGACCTGATAGCGTAAGGATGAAATCTGGTGGTTGTGTTCCTTAAAGTGTGCTGGGATTGGTACCATGCATTCTCACATATCACCCCTTGGCTCCCAAGATTCAACAAACAATTAGAAAACAATGGTCCATACTATCACAAGCATATCCCGAGATTCCAGAATTTCAGTCCCCTCCTATCACTTGTTACAAAAGATCACAAAACATTAGGGACCACCTCATTCGTGCAGACATTGGACCACTAAACAAAACTTCAAAGCAACTCTTTTTACAGAATCCGAAATATGGTACCTTTCCGTGCCTACATTGTGCACAATGCTCAAGTGTAATTAAGGGCAACTTTATTACACATCCTCACACTGGCAAAAGATTCCCCATCAAAGGATACTATACCTGTGATTCCTCATTTGTCGTTTATCTTATTAAATTCCCGTGTGGACTCTGCTACGTGGGTGAAACTACGCAACAAATAAGGAACCGTATTTCCAAACACAAATCCACCATTAGGACTGAACAATTACTGTTACCAATCCCAGCACACTTTAAGGAACACAACCACCAGATTTCATCCTTACGCTATCAGGTCTTGGAACAAATAAATTCTCCACGGAGAGGCGGTAACAGGATCAAGACATTGAAACAAAGAGAAAGTTTCTGGATACACCGGTTGGATACCTTATCCCCGAGAGGCCTTAATCGGGAGTGTGACTTTTATTGTGATCTTTAATCTTCAAACATTTATTCTTATTTTTGAACATTGTGGACTGATATGTTGATATAATGCCATTTTTATTGATATTAATGTACATATACCTCTCCTTTATTTCAGGCTCCCTAGTCGGATTATATTCATAGTCAATACACAAGTTGGTGAGAAAATAACCACCCCCCTCCCTCCCCTTTTTCCCAAATCCTCCCACCCCTTTCCCTTTCCCCCCCCCCCCCCCCGCATCCCTTTCTTTTTCCCTCCCTCCTTCCCACCCTCCTTCTCATCATAGATTAGAACATAGTATAAGTCTTCAGTATATATAGATACCTATATATTTAGATACCCTATAATTTAAGAACTGCATAATATGATTGGTTTTGCCTCTGTTTGTTGATTCTTGTCCTCGGTTTTTATTGATTTATTCTTTTTTCCCCCCTTCTTTTTGTTCCCTTATTCTTCATATTTCAGTATGACAAGCATTGAAGTTAATGTCTCATTATGCTTCCTTTAAATAATATATTTTTTCATGTATAGATGTATGTGACCCTTTTCTACTTATTATTATAATCTTCTCTACTAATTCTCTCTATTTTCTATACTTTCTTTATCCTAATAACCTATATAATACTTTATATACTCTTTATCCTCAATATTCACAAAATTTCTCACACAATCCCCTTTTATTCTCCTCATCAATCAGCAGACTTATTCCCAATCTAATATTCCTATTATTTTACATCTTGAGGCTTAATAGGATAGATATCTCTAACACATAGCCACTCTGCGCTACAACATGTAGTGCGCATGCGCTCACCGTGTTCCGGAGTCACGCGGCTCACGTGACGTCACTGGCGATCATGTGACCCGCTGAACCCGGACCCGGGTTACAGCGCACACATGACTTCCGGCCCTCCAGCTTAAAACGCCAAACCGGAGCGCACAAACACATGGCGCCCATACCATGCTGTTTGCTAATCGGCCTAGGTGAGTTCTTATAGTACCACATATCTAGTTGTTGCCTTAAGTTATCTACAGATATCTTCCTCATAAATACTCTGCTTTACACTCATTATACTAAATCTAATTCTTTTTTCCTGATCTGTTATTCTAATTATGAGTAATTCCTTACACTATAACCTCGTCCTGATTATCAAACTTTTTATCAGAGACTATAATTATTTAACCAGTCCCACACCCCTTATATCCCCCATACTTTACATACTTTACCTATCTCCTACACCCATTATCATCTTTATGACTCTGAGATCTGTACATTTATATACCCTTTTCTTTCCTCTCCCTCCCCTTTTTTTTCATGGGTCAATATTAAACTATGTTCGCCACGTTGAGACACCAGTAAAACTTCTATATTTATACTCCTTTACAGATCCCTTGATAAAGGTCTTTGACAGGACCGAAACGTCGGGAATTATCATGGCCCACAAATATATGTGATTTGTTATATCATAATTATGGCGCAACTAGTCATATATTGACGAAACCTGTGAATAATAATTTTTTGCACCTATAATAAATTTTGCAAAACAAAAAGAGATCGGTGTGCCGTGGATTACCATTATATATTCTGCGACTGACGTCCTCTACGAGCACCCACCATTATATCAAGGTGTGCGGACTCCGAAAATTTTTTCTAATTCATGTTGAGGAGGAGGCCCAGAAAAGTTTTAAGTTCGGAAACTTGGACGGGTTTCCACCGGAAAGGCTGGGCATAAAAGCTTCCCGGGTTGGCGGCTATAAATTGTGTGGCATACCGGTTTGTCTCTGCCACGACTAAGTCCAAGAGCTCCGCAGTCAAGAACAGCTCAAAAAATCCCAGGGCCGAACCGATCTGAGCCGTCTCAACCCGAACTCCAGACTGGGCGGTGAAAGGGAAAACTACTGGTGCGGCTGAAGTTGGGGACTGCCAATCAGGGTTTGCCAGCACCTCAGGGATTCTAGGGGCTCTACGGGCCCGTCTGTGCGGTGGCTGTGACGGGGTCACTACTGCACGTGCCACCGTACCAGCTTCAACTGCCCTTCTGGTGCTCGCTACTTCACCAGGTTGTACGGCAGTGCTGGTACTAGGTCCAGGGAGGGCTGCGCTGCTGGTGTATGCCTCACCACGTAATCCGACAGCGCCAGCCCCACTCTGCTGCCCTTGAAGCGGATCCTGCGCAACCTGCGGTCTAGCGACACAGGGCCGGGTACGCCTGGTGGTATCAGGGACCTCAGCCTCTTCGTCCGAACTTTGGGTCAGAGAGCCACTGCTTTCTACAGGTTCGTATTCTGACCCGCTGGATTCATCAGATGAGGGTTCCCACTCCTCATCCGACTGGGTCAGAAGCCTGTAGGCCTCTTCAGAGGAATACCCCCTGTTAGACATGTGGGCAACTAAATTTAGGGGTATTCCCTGAGACTACCCAAGAAAAAAAGCAAGCCTGTCTTACAAAGGGGAGGCTAGCGAAGTACCGGAGGCCGCTGCGGTTGATAAAAAATATCAAAACTGATTTTTTTATCGCCGCAGTGCGTGTAAAGTGAATGTGCAGTGATCACTGCGGTGGGGCGGGCGTGGGCGAACGCACGTGTGGGCGACCGATCAGGCCTGATCGGGCAAACACTGCGTTTTGGGTGGAGGGCGAACTAAGGTGACACTAATACTATTATAGATCTGACTGGGATCAGTTTTGATCACTTCCAGATACTATAAAAGTACAAATGCTGATTAGCGATACGCTAATCAGCGAATAACGGACTGCGGTGCGGTGGGCTGGGCGCTAAATGATCGCTAACTACCTAACCAAGGGGCCTAAACTATACCTAAAACCTAACGGTCAATAACAGTGAAAAAAAAAAGTGACAGTTTACACTGATCACTTTTTTCTTTTCACTTGTGATTGACAGGGGCAAGAAGGGGTGATCAAAGGGTTAATTGGGGTTCAGGGGGGTGATCTGGGGCTAGTATGAGGTGTTGGTGTACTCACTGTGTAGCTGCTCCTCTGCTGGATCCAACCGACGAAAAGAACCAGCAGAGGAGCAGGCAGCCATATAACACATTATATTTACTAATATGATCTGCTATCTGGCACTTTGATTGGATTTTTTAAAAATCAGCAACCTGCCAGCCGCGATCATTGGCTGGCAGGTTGCTGACGAAATACTGCTGTGCGAAACGCCGGCGCGAACTGCGCATGCGCGCGCGCATATTCGCGTCATCTCGCGAGATGACGTGTATATGCGTGACTGTGCGCAGCGCTGCCACCTCCGGAACGCACATCTGCGTTAGGCGGTCCGGAGGCGGTTAAAAAGGAAAGGCATCGGCTGTACTTCCTTGTCTTCCTGGAAAGTGAGTAGGGCTTTACACGCAGACATTTGCACCTCAGTCTGGCAGATCTGGTTGCTAATCTGGAAGATTTCTTTCCACCATATTCTAATGTTTGGGCAATCCCACCAAATGTGGAAGAAAGATCCCCTACTGTCAAGGCCCCTCCAACATCTATCTGAAGCTGTTGCTGAATATAGCGCCGCTATGTCGGGGGTTTTCTACCATCTTGCTAGGATCTTATATCCATTCTCCTGTATGCGGACACATCTAGAGGAGGTATGTGGGGAAGATAATAGGTTTGGCAAATTTGTGATCGGGAACTCTTGTCCTAGATCTTTTTCCCAATGTCGTATGAAGGCAGGTTTAGTTGGTATAGTAGGGGTGTTTAGTCTTTGAAAATTTGTGAAATTAGTTTTCTCGGGGGGGGGGGGGGGGAGGGATTGGAAACGAGTGCTTCAGACCATAGCAGAGGGCGGTAAAGGTCCCCTAACGATATGTGCTGAGAGATGAAGGTATGTAAGTATGATGGGGGGGATAGGTGAGGATAGGTGGCGTTCAGAATTTTTTGTAACTCCTTAAGCTGAAGTACTGATCCATTAGGGTCAAAGAAGGAGAGGATTGGAGTAGATGACTCCCTCAATTCTCGTGGAGTACTTTCAATTACTGCAGGTAAGGCAATTCCCAAAATATCCTTTATAGAGAGGAGGGGGGATGGGAAGGGTATCGCGCAGTGAGATGATGGAAGCCATCTCCACGCTTTCAGAGTGGCCTGAATAATTGGATATGGCGAGGGAGGTAGGTTGCATGTGTTGTTATTGCCTAGTAAGAGAGATCTGAAAGGTGTATTTATTAGCTCCTGTTCTATTGTTACCCATGGTTTGGTACTACTAGGTCTGAGCCACTCTATTATTCTGGATAAAAGAATCGCCCTTCCATATGTCTCTGGATCGGGGAGGGCGATACCCAGTGGCGTAACTAGAGTTTTATGGGCCCCAGTGCAAACTTTGGATCGGGGCCCCCCCCCCCCCCCCCCCATTTATACAAAGAAGCGGCAGAATTTCTTACTAAGGGCTCTTTCCCGTGCGGCTAGTCCGCTGCGTGAATGAGAGCCAAGCCCCATTCCGGACAGCAGAGACAGCTCCGTGCCTCTCTGTGACCTTTTTACTACAAAATCACAATGAGATAAAAGCTGTCACCGTGATTTTGTAGCAAAGCGATCACAGAGAGGCACGGAGCGTTATCAATCATGTTACTGCTCCGTGTCTCTGCTGTCCGGAGCGGGGCTTGGCTTTCTTTCACACAGCAGTTTAGCCACACGGGATCCGCTCGTGTTAAAGAGCCCTAAGCCCAATGCATGACTACACTCACCCAGTCCTAATAAAATCTGGTCCTACCTCATCCAGGGTGTCGCTGGCGTCGGCGTGATGTCCGCTGGATCCAGAACAAGGTTCCTGTGGTGATAGAGAAAAAAAGAATAATCACATAAGGAAGGGATGGTGACTGCCCCTATGAAACTACCAGCAGGGGGCGCTGTGCTGGCCTGGTAGACTGAGCTATGCCAATGTATAGCAGGGTAATTTAGGACATTTCCCCTAAGTGCAACCGCACAGTACTAATGTCTACATTGTGGCCCCTCACAGTACTAATGCCCACCTTGTGGCCTTTCACAGTAATTAAGCCCACCTTGTGGTCCCTTCACAAAAGTTATGTCCTTCTTGTGGCCCCTCACAGCAGTTATGCCTACCTTTGTTCCTGTCACAGTAGTTATGCCCAGATATGTGTCCCTCACAGTAGTTATGCCAAATATGTGCCCCCTAACAGTAGTTATGCCAAATATGTGCCCCCTCACGGTATTTATGCCAGATATGTGCCCCCTCAAAGTAGTTATGCCCAGATATGTTCCCCCTCACAGTGGATATGCCCAGATATGTGCCCGCTCACAGGGGTTTGCCCAGATATGTGCCCCTCACAGTGGATATGGCCAGATATGTTACCCCTCACAGTAGTTATGCCAGATTATGTGCCCCTCACAGTAGTTATGACCAGATATGTGCCCCCCTACAGTGGTTATGCCAGATTATGTGCCCCTCACATTAAATATGCCCACATATGTGCCGCTCACAGTGGTTATGCTAGATTATGTGCCCCCCTCACAGTAGTTGATATATGTGCCCCCTCATAGTTATGCCTTTATATGTGCCCCCCTCACAGTAGTTATGACATAATAGGTGCCCCCTCAGTAGAGATGCCCACTTTTGTGCCCCCTCACTCTAGTTGTGCCCATCAACCCCCTTCCCCTTTGCCCCCAGTCTGCAGTGTTAGGAAAAGAAAAAAACACATACTTACCCTCTTCCCTGGTGTTGCGCTGCCACACTCACATGGCACTGCTGGCTGTGCTGAAGGCAGTTTCCCGGGCCTTCAGAGCTCCTCCCACAGCCAGCAGCGCGATGTGCGGCCAGCAGAGGGAGCTCTAGAGCTCCTGCTTCACTGATGATCTGGATACAGCCCGGCAGTGACAAGAAATGCCGGGCGGACTGTATGTGAGTGAGTGCGCGCGTCCCCCCTCTTCCTCCTCCCCCCCTCTGCGCAAACCTCCCCCACCTTGCTTCATATTAAACATGTAATGGAGCGCCCTGATGGGGGCCCGGCATTGTCACTGTACTTCGTGCTGGGCCCCGTCACAGCGCTTCATTACATGTTAGTACAGCGGGCCCCTCCCCCCGCCGGGCCCGGTCGCAGTCGCACTCCCTGCGACCGCGATCGTTACGCCCCTGGCGATACCTCCATAATACTTGGGACGTGATAGGAGCTCGAAAGATAATCTAGGTTTCTTTCCTTTCCAGATAAATGTACGAAACAATTTCCTCAAAGAGTCATAGTAGGTTTTGGGAACTGGGATGGGTGATCCTTGCTGTAAATATGTTAGGGGGGGGAGTATCAAGGACATAAGTAGATTCTTGCGGCCGAACCAAGATATGGTCGGATTTTCCAGTGTATCAATGCTAGAGGAAATGTCCTTTAATAGTGGAGCGTAGTTGAGTGAAAATAGTGCTGAAGGGTTGGAGCTCATTTTGACCCCTAAGTATGTTAAGTGGGGGGAGACCAATTAAACGGGGAGTTTCTTTTTACACTTCTTTGTGTTGATTGGGGGATCCCAAAACAAATCACCAGTGATTTTTGCTTGTTAATTTTAAAGTTGGAGATGGAACTATAGGTATCAAGGTGTTTCTGAATCGCTAAGAGTGAGTTCTTAGGATTTGAGGTCATTATCATAATATCGTCCGCAAACCTTATGTTCCGTACCTCCCAGCTTTACTCCTTGGATTGCAGCGTCGGCTCTTAATTTGAGGAGGAGGGGTTCTAAAGCGAGGACGAAAAGCAAGGGGGAAAGAGGGCACCCCTGCCTGGTACCATTTTGGATATCAAAGGGGTCTGATAAGTCCCCGTTGATCAAAACGGAGGCCGAAGCCTGAGCATACATTGCGAACGTGGCTTGTACAAAGGGATCAGGCAGGCCAAATCGGTAAAGAATATGTCGCAAAAAAGACCAATTGATTCTATCGAATGCTTTTTCTGCATCCGTACTCAATAGGAGGAGAGGTCTGGACCGGGTAACAGAAAATTGCATTCTATTTAAGACTCTGGTGGTATTGTCCCTACCTTCGCCTACCTGATCCCCAGGCACCACTGAAGGAAGAAGAGCTGCTAAACGATTGGCTAATAGTTTCGCTAATAACTTAAGGTCAATATTGAGGAGAGAAATGGGTCTGTAGTTGGCCCATTGTTTAGGGTCTTTCCCTTCTGTTGGGATCAGGGTAATATGAGCTAATGTCATATCCCTGGAGAGTTCTTTCCCTAGTAAGGTAAATTGCATACTGACAGGAGGTGGGGGAGTCTACATTGCTGATAAGTTCTATAATACGTTACTGGAAGGCCATCTGGGCCCGGGCTTTTGCCAGAGGGAGTCTGTTTTAGAGCAGTTGAAAGTTCCTCTAAAGTGAACGGGGAAGCAAGTTTTTGTTTCTGACCGTTGGAGATAGTTGGTATCGCAAGTGAATCTAGGAAGGAAGAAATAATAGATGAGTGAGTCTCGGTGGTGAGTGTTTGGGGTAAATTGTAAAGGGCTTCGTAGAACTCACGAAATGTGGCCCCTATAGCTTTGGAAGAAAAGAGGGGTGTTCCTTGAGGGGAATCTATTTGATGAATAAAGTTTGTTGATTTCCTGTTCTTTATTCTGCGCATCATAAATTTAGATGCTTTATCACCATGCGCCAAAAAACGAGATTTTTGTATAACTTACCAGTAAAATCTCTTTCTCGCTCTTTCCTTGGGGGACACAGAAGACCTTGGGTATAGCTCATCTCCCTAGGAGGCGTGACACTAAGTGAAAACTGTTAAGCCCCTCCTCCATCAGCTATACCCTCAGCCTGGAGAGAGAGACTGCCAGTTGCGTGTCCAAGTAGTGAGAAAAGGCAAAGTCCAACAAGTGGAAACAACAAGCCAACTACCCAACGGGTAAACAAAACTCGGAAACCGTGTAGAAAAAAAACAATGAATGGGTGGGTGCTGTGTCCCCCAAGGAAAGAGCGAGAAAGAGATTTTACTGGTAAGTTATACAAAAATCTCGTTTTCTCGCCCAATTTCCTTGGGGGACACAGAAGACCTTGGGACGTTCAAAAGCAGTCCAAGAGGGGAGGGACCACAGCACCAAGGCGAAGCACCCGAAGGCAGCAAGGAAACGCCACCTGCAAAAACCAGGCGGCCCAAGGCAGCAGCCGCCGCAGCCAGAGTACGCACTCAGGAGAACCTGGTAAGAGAGTGCAAGGAAGACCGTGGCCACCCTGCACAATGACATGGCTGAAGTCCAATGCCTCTGGCCCCGGAGGCACCAACCGCTCTGGTGAAATTAACGGTGACACCCAAAAAAAAAAAAACAGAACCCTGCCCTTGAGCAGTAACCACAGCAATAGCCATCTGGTTAAAGCGGAGGAAAGCACCCAGGAGCCGTTAACCTTGGCGCGGACCTCCTGGAAACAAGAGACCGAGCGTCGACAAGAGTCAGATGTCCAAGCAAAAAACTGCAGACACTTCAAGTAACAGAGTCCCAGTCGCAGGTCCAGGCCAGACTGGAGAAGACCGAATCACGGGAAGAGAAAGGCAGAATTGGGTGAATGCCCAGCTTCCTAAAGAACCCCAGGGAAGACCCTAAGTCAGACAACAGAACCTGGATGAAGCACGGCCGGGAGCGAACACTAGTGTGCTCGCTGGACTCGTCTGGGCAGACGGGAGGAAATCCAATGCGAGTAAGCGCAAATCAGTGACACGGGCAAAAGGTTGGGAAAACTGGTCCCGCCGGCCCCCGAGCAACGCCGTCCCGAATCCACGCGGAGTGGGGGAGCAGATGGACAAACGGAAGGAACCGAAAGGGACCCGGCCAGTTTCCAACAGACTCCAGGACAAGTCAGGCTAAAGCCCTTGTCGTTGCAGCCACCACAGGAAGGTGTTCTACAGTCCCGGTGTGGGGGCTTGAAGGGCAATCTTGACAGAAGAAAGTAGGCCCGCCAGGTTACCGAGAAGGTAAAGTCCAAGCAGGACCATCACCCAGAATGGTAAAAGTAATCTGCACCCAGCGGGAGGACAGAATGCGGCAAACCCGGTAATAGGCACACAGCTAGTACAGCCAGTGTGAACAATGGAGACAGTACGAGGTCATAAGGAACACCGGAACCATCCATATGAACAACCATAGTCTCCCCAGGGGGGAGGGCAGTGAAGGAACAGCCCCTGAAGCCTGGCCGGGGCAGAAGCCACATCGGAGTAAAACTGACCCAGGAGAAGCCAAAACAGAGCCGTCGAGAGAAAAATAGCCGAGAAGACGGATGACACCCTCCAACCGCAAGGAGGAGTGGGCAACAGGGAAGCCACAGGACCGCTCAAAGGCAGAACTCCGCTACTCCGAGATGTCCGGCTCACCAATTCGCAGAAGGCGAATACCCTAACGAATCGAAAGTGGAGGTCCCTGAGACCTGGGTAATCGAGCAACCAAGAGAAGTTGGGCGACCTGCTCGAAAAGAGCGGCTAGAACCTGGTAGCAAAACAAACTGAAGCACGGAGGGTGCCAACAGGAAGGACTCAAACCAAAACGCATCCAAGAGGAGGAATGGCAACAGGCGAGGGAACCGTAATCCCGCCAGAGCCAACGTAGACTGCGAGGGACGCTGGAGACAGCACTCTCGACCATGTGACCGCTTGCGCTGGGAAGCAATGCCACAGGGTAACTAATGGGTACGCATCTAGGAACCACAAACACTCCTCAGGCGGAAGGGCCAACGAATATGGTGGATACCGTCACAACGGAAACACCAATATACCCTCCGAACAGAGAATGGATACCACCCAGCTCGCTGCAGTAGAGAGCAATAGAGCCCGTCCAGGCCAGGTGAACAGAAAGATCTCTTCAGAGAAGAGTGCCAGGCCGGCGGCAATCACCGTATCCCAAGAGAAAAACGTCAAGTCGCAGGAAGAATGGAGGCATACGTACAAGCAGCCCCATAAGCAGTGAGAAAGCCAACCCACCTACGGAAGGAGAAGGCATACACGGCCCAACAAGGCACAGAGTGCAGAAGAGCGTCCGCCCACTGCGAAATAGTCATACAGCAAGGAGGGCCAGCCACAGAGTCCCACAGAATCCACGGAAGGGCAAAGTGCAACCGGAAGGGGGGACATACACAAGACTAGTATGGCATGCGACGGAACGCAAGCAGTCCGCCCAGAAGAGAGGGCAATGCACTTGGCAAACATTGCGGGCAGCAAGCGTGCAAAGCCCGCCCCACAAGGGGGTGATGCCCAAGACCAGCACCTACTCCAGAGAAGTAAGACATACCATATTCCGCCCAGAAGAGGGCCATGCACATGGCCACACCGCATCCAGCAGGACGTCCACCCAGTGAAAAGGGGACATGCACAGGGTAACCCTAGCATTAAGTGAGTGTGCAATAATCCACCAAACACCGAATTTTGTGAGAGTACAACTACTCCACCAATGAATGGGGACAAGTACATTAGTCCAGCACAGCATATACAAGGACAGTTGTGAGCCCTGTGAGCGTACAAAAAGTCCACCCTGGAATGAGGGGTGGTAACGCACAAGGCCAGCACCGTATCCAATGGGAGTGCAAGCATTCCACCCATCTTAGAGGTCAGCAACGTATCTGGTGAGAGTGCAGTATGCTGCCCAGAAGGGGGAGCCATGCCCATGGCCAGTATTGCAACCAGGGAGAATGCGAGCACCCCGCCATGGATGGGGGTCAGGCACCTGGCCAGCAGCACACTGGCGAGAGAACAAACACAGTCAGTGAGAGTGTGTGTATGTTGCCTGAGGAAAGGAGACATGCCCACGGCCGGCAGCGAATCCAGTAAGAGTGCCGTACACCGCCCACGGAAGGGGGAACATGTATATGGCCGGCAGTGGATTTAGTGAGTTGCAAGCATCCCACCATGGAAGGGGGTCATGCACGCGGCCAGCAACTTACCAGCGAGAAAACGACCCCAGTCAGTGAGGGTGTATGCATGGCGCTTGAGGGAAGAAGGCATGCCCAAGGCCGGCAGCGAATCCAATGAGAATGCAGCATACCGCCTATGGAAGGGGGTTATGCACATGGCCGGCTGCCCAGCACCATAACCAATGAAGTGCAGTATTCCGCCTAAAGGAAGGGGGTCATGCACAAGACCGGCAGCGAATCCAGTGAGTGCAGCATTCCGCCTATGGAAGGGGGTCATGCACAAGACCGGCAGCGAATCCAGTGAGTGCAGCATTCCGCCTATGGAAGGGGGTCATGCACAAGACCGGCAGCGAATCCAGAGAGTGCAGCATTCCGCCTATGGAAGGGGGTCATGCACATGGCCGGTATCAAATCCAGTGAGTGCAGCGTAACGCCTATGGAAAGGAATCACGCACGTGGCCGGCAGTGAATCCAGTGAAAGTGCAGCGTTCCCCTATGGGAGGGGGTCGTGCACCAGACTAACACCGTATCTGGTGAGAGTGCAGATTCCACCTATGGAAGGAGGACATGCACAAGACCGGCAACGAATCCAATGAGTGCAGCATTCCGCCTATGGAAGGGGGTTGTGCACATGGCCTGCAGCGAATCCAATGAGTGCAGCGTTCTCGTGCACATGGCCAACACCGTATTCGGTGAGAGTGCAGTATTCCACCTAAGCGGAGGGTCATGCACCAGGCAAGCCTGCAGCCCGAGAGAGTGCAGTATCCCGCCTAGGAAGGGGTTGTCTGCACATGGCAGTTACCATAGCTGGAGGGTGACGAACACTGCCTACAGAAAAAAAGAGAGCGCATGCACTTGGCCAGCGCTGTATCCCGGAGAGGGCAAGAACCACTTAGAAGGGAAACATGCACCAGCCGGGGAGTGCGACACCATGCCGCTCATGGAAGGAGCACGCATACAGGCGGCGCTACCGAGATAAGGCTGCAGCGTCCTGCGCAGCGCACAAGAAATCCATTGGTTAACCATGTTATGCTTTTCTAAATAAAAAATAGCCTCACTGAGGCAGAAAGAAGTGCCACCATACAGGTGCCCAGCATAGAAGTAGAAGGGGGGGGGGGGGGGGGGCGCGCCAGTCATATAGGCCCATCGGGAGCCGCCGGTACCCGAAGGGTTAAGCCAACCAACCTGGAAGGGAGGAGGAGGCGGCGCCGCGATCCCCTGGGGGCGGGAAACCTCCAGGCGGGAAGAATTTGCGCCCGGAGAAGTTCCCGCCCCCTCCAACAGAGGCCGGAAGTTTGCGGCCTAGCAGGCCGCGAAGCCGGGGCCTAAATTTTCTGACCGGGGCCGCACAGGACACCGGAGCTGACTGCCTAGACAAACCGGCCGCGGAAGTCCACCCCGCGGACCAGAAGTCAGGGGCCCGGGTGGAGCGCCGGAATGCGGCCCAGTAGGCCCGAAGCCTGGGCCAAAATTTGCGGCGCCCGGCCGACCGGAAGTCGCCGACGGCCGGCATCGATGGAGCATCGTGCTCAAGCCAAATGCCGGCTGCGGGAGTCCACCCCGCAGGCCAGAACAGTCGGGGGCCGGGAAGGAGCGCCGGAGTGCGGCCAGCTCGGAGGTGCGGCCCAGCAGACCGGGAAGAAGCGCCGGAGGTGCGGCCGAGCAGGCCGGGAAGTAAAAACCCCAGCAGCACTGCCGTCAGGAAAAAGGCCCCCGCTCCAGAGCAGCGCATTGGTGAGGGATGGGGGGACCCTGAGACCGGGTGCCCGTGGGGATGCGAGCACAGCGTTCCCAGGAGGGACGCTGATAAGTGAAGGGGCAGCCTATTCGCAGCATTCTGCTGCTAAAAAGTCCCATGAGGGCCAGAAGGGAGGAGAGGGAGCAGGAGTAGAATGTCGCCCCGCAGCACCCCAGGGGCCAGCCTAGGTCCAGCAGTGACCGAAGGGTCCAGAGGCCCAGTATGGGGGGTCAGGCACGCAGGAGACCAGGGTGGGGGGTGGGGGACGTAGGGCTGGAGAAGCCACTCTCTCACCATAGTCGTTTTCACCCTCGGTCCATTCCAGCAGGGTCGCCCCTTCAGCTACTGGCACCGTAGTGGCAGGACGCTGGGAGAGGGACTTGGCGTGCGGGCGACCCTTGCGCTGGCGGGATGTAGGGGAGCTGGGCTGCCCTGATCCACCTTGTCTTCTGTGGGGGAGGCAGCAGTGCGGGTGACCGGCACTGGCGCAGCTCAACCCCGGGAGAAACAGAGAGGTCTAGTGCGTCTCTGTTGTCCCGTATTCTGGAACAAAAAGAAAAGAAAAAGTAAAAATCAAAAATTTTAAAAACAACAAAGGAGAAAACAGCCCTGCAGTAGCAGGGAGTGTCTTGCCTCCTTGGACACTAAGCAAAAACTGGCAGCCTCTCTCTCCAGGCTGAGGGTATGATAGGAGGGCTATGCAGAGTATTGCAGCATACAACTGATTTTTTAGAGGGGAAGGGATAGATGGGAGGTAGGAAAAGCAAAGGGAATAGATAAGGGGGAAAAACGGAAGAGTCAAAGCGAGTCGTTACGCTTATAGAGCCAGTCTCTATGGTGCGAGTTGTGTGTTCCTCCGCTTGAACTTCTGGGCCTTTGGTGTACGTGGAGGCTCAAAGGGTAAGGGCTTCGGCAGGTCAGGAAGCTCTGTAATATCCTGATAACGTTCCCAGTTCTCGATCTCTAGAGGTGGGATCTGTAGGTGATCGTAGGCTCCCATCAGGTCGGTGAAGGCGTCCTGCATGGAAGAACGAAATCCCAAAGGGAAAGGTCCATCTATACAGGATCTTCTTCATCCTGAGCCAGTCTGTCAAGTTCTATTGCTGGGTGACATGAACCCCCTTTTGCCGTGTATTAACCCCTGCTGTGCCTGGGTGACAGGGGCCTCATTCTCTCAAAATCCTCTGTTCTATTGCTGGGTGACATGAACCCCCTTCTGCCGTGAATTAACCCCTGCTGTGCCTGGGTGACAGGGGCCTAAATCTCCCAAAATCCTCTGTTCTATTGCTGGGTGACATGTACCCCCTTTTACCGTGTATTAACCCCTGCTGTGCCTGGGTGACAGGGGCCTCATTCTCTCAAAATCCTCTGTTCTATTGCTGGGTGACATTTACCCCCTTTTGCCGTGTATTAACCCCTGCTGTGCCTGGGTGACAGGGGCCTAAATCTCCCAAAATCCTCTGTTCTATTGCTGGGTGACATGTACCCCCTTTTGCCGTGTATTAACCCCTGCTGTGCCTGGGTGATAGGGGCCTAAATCTCTCAAAATCCTCTGTTCTATTGCTGGGTGACATGAACCCCCTTTTGCCGTGAATTAACCCCTGCTGTGCCTGGGGCCTAAATCTCTCAGAATCCTCTGTTCTATTGCCGGGTGACATGAACCCCCTTTTGCCGTGAATTAACCCCTGCTGTGCCTGGGTGACAGGGGCCTAAATCTCCCAAAATCCTCTGTTCTATTGCTGGGTGACATGAACCCCCTTTTGCCGTGTATTAACCCCTGCTGTGCCTGGGTGACAGGGGCCTAAATCTCCCAAAATCCTCTGTTCTATTGCTGGGTGACATGAACCCCCTTCTGCCGTGAATTAACCCCTGCTGTGCCTGGGTGACAGGGGCCTAAATCTCTCAAAATCCTCTGTTCTATTGCTGGGCGACATGAACCCCCTTTTGCCGTGTATTAACCCCTGCTGTGCCTGGGTGATAGGGGCCTAAATCTCTCAAAATCCTCTGTTCTATTGCTGGGCGACATGAACCCCCTTTTGCCGTGTATTAACCCCTGCTGTGCCTGGGTGACAGGGGCCTCGTTCTCTCAGAATCCTCTGTTCTATTGCTGGGTGACATGAAACCCCTTTTGCCGTGTATTAACCCCTGCTGTGCCTGGGTGATAGGGGCCTAAATCTCCCAAAATCCTCTGTTCTATTGCTGGGTGACATGAACCCCCTTCTGCCGTGAATTAACCCCTGCTGTGCCTGGGTGACAGGGGCCTAAATCTCTCAAAATCCTCTGTTCTATTGCTGGGCGACATGAACCCCCTTTTGCCGTGTATTAACCCCTGCTGTGCCTGGGTGATAGGGGCCTAAATCTCTCAAAATCCTCTGTTCTATTGCTGGGTGACATGAACCCCCTTTTGCGGTCTATTAACCCCTGCTGTGCCTGGGTGACAGGGGCCTAAATCTCTCAAAATCCTCTGTTCTATTGCTGGGTGACATGAACCCCCTTTTGCGGTCTATTAACCCCTGCTGTGCCTGGGTGTCAGGGGCCTAAATCTCTCAAAATCCTCTGTTCTATTGCCGGGTGACATGAACCCCCTTTTGCCGTGAATTAACCCCTGCTGTGCCTGGGTGACAGGGGCCTAAATCTCTCAAAATCCTCTGTTCTATTGTTGGGTGACATGAACCCCCTTTTGCCGTGTATTAACCCCTGCTGTGCCTGGGTGACAGGGGCCTAAATCTCTCAAAATCCTCTGTTCTATTGCTGGGTGACATGAACCTCCTTTTGCCGTGTATTAACCCTTGCTGTGCCTGGTGACAGGGACCTAAATCTCCCAAAATCCTCCGTTCTATTACTGGGTGACATGTACCCCCTTTTGCCGTGTATTAACCCCTGCTGTGCCTGGGTGTCAGGGGCCTAAATCTCTCAAAATCCTCTGTTCTATTGCTGGGTGACATGAACCCCCTTTTGCCGTGTATTAACCCCTGCTGTGCCTGGGTGACAGGGGCCTAAATCTCTCAAAATCCTCTGTTCTATTGCTGGGTGACATGAACCCCCTTTTGCCGTGTATTAACCCCTGCTGTGCCTGGGTGACAGGGGCCTAAATCTCCCAAAATCCTCTGTTCTATTGCTGGATGGCATGAACCTCCTTTGCCGTGTATTAACCCCTGCTGTGCCTGGGTGACAGGGGCCTAAATCTCTCAAAATCCTCTGTTCTATTTCTGGGTGACATGAACCCCCTTTTGCCGTGTATTAACCCCTGCTGTGCCTGGTGACAGGGACCTAAATCTCCCAAAATCCTCTGTTCTATTGCTGGGTGACATGAACCTCCTTTGCCGTGTATTAACCCCTGCTGTGCCTGGGTGACAGGGGCCTAAATCTCTCAAAATCCTCTGTTCTATTGCTGGGTGACATGAACCCCCTTTTGCCGTGTATTAACCCCTGCTGTGCCTGGGTGACAGGGGCCTAAATCTCTCAAAATCCTCTGTTCTATTGCTGGGTGACATTTACCCCCTTTTGCCGTGTATTAACCCCTGCTGTGCCTGGGTGACAGGGGCCTCGTTCTTTCAAAATCCTCTGTTCTAATGCGGCTCTACGAATGGTGAGGCCTGACAAGTACAGGCGATAGTAGATTGGGCTGCTGACAGTGGCTCCAGTTCCTTCACATTGTCTCCCACCCAGTCTCCTGCTGAAAGACCACAGTTGGCTCCTGCAGCCGATGTCCATCAGTCTTTCACCTCACCCCCTTGCACATCAGCCAAGCAGTCTGAGCCCCAAGTCATGCTGCAGTCTCCTCTGCTTTTTGATGACTCTGTTAGCAGGGTTTCCCAGGGCCATCCTCCTAGCCCTGCCCCAGAAGTGGAAGAGATTGAGGGCACCGATGCCCAACCACTTATCTTTCATGATGAGAACATGGGAGGACCATCGCAGCACGTCTCGGATGATGACGAAACACAGGTGCCAACTGCTGGGGCTTTCTGCAGTGTGCAGAACAACAACGAGGGCAGGGGTGAAGACTGGGTGGAAGATGATGTGGAGGACGATGAGGTCCTCGACCCCACATGGAATCAAGGTCATGCGAGTGACCTATGTAGTTCGGAGGAAGAGGTGGTGGTCGTACAGAGCCACCAGCACAGCAGAAGAGGGAGCAGGGTGCAAAAGCGGAGCGGCTGTCCCCTAGACAGTACGCCTGCTACTGCCCACCGCAGCAAGGGACCGAGCACCCCAAAGCCAGCTCCAAGGAGTTCCCTGGCGTGGCAGTTCTGCAGACAACGTGCTGACGACAAGACCCGCGTGGTTTGCACGCTGTGCAATCAGAGCCTGAAGCGAGGCATAAACGTTCTGAACCTGAGCACAACCTGCATGACCAAGCATCTAAGTGCAAAGCACGAGCTGCAGTGGAGAAGACACCTCAAAAACCAAGAAAGGTCTCTGGCTCCCCCTGCTTCCTCTTCTGCTGCAGTCTCGGCCTCTTCATCCTCCTCTGGAGTGACAGTGCCACCTGCCACCCCACAAACAGAGGATCTGCCAGCAAGACCACCACCTGGGTCACCAAGCATCTCCACAATGTCCCACGGAAGCGTTCAGCTCTCCTTCTCCCAAACACTGGAGAGGAAGAGGAAGTACCCCCTACCCACCCGCAATCCCTGGCCCTGAATGCCAGCATTTCTAAATTACTGGCCTATGAAATGCTGCCATTCCGTCTGGTGGAGACGGAGAGTGTTAAAGGCCTTATGGCGGTGGCTGTCCCACAGTACGTCGTGCCCAGCCGCCACTACTTTTCCTTCCCTGCACAACCAAGTGGGGGGGAAAATCAGGTGTGCACTGCGCAACGCCATCTGTGGCAAGGTGCACCTGACTACGGATACGTGGACCAGTAAGCGCGGTCAGGGCCGCTATATCTCCATAACAGCACACTGGGTAAATGCAGTGGCGGCTGGGCCTGAGGCGGATAGCAGTTTGGCGCATGTCCTTCCACCACCGAGGATTGCAGGGCGCTTCAGTTTGCCTCCTGTTGCTTCCTCATCCTCTACCGGCTCCTCATCCGGTCAGCGTAACACCTTCACCACCAACTTCAGCACAGCCCGGGGTAAACGTCAGCAGGCCATTCTAAAACGTATCTGTTTGGGGGACAAACCCCACACTGCGCAGGAGCTGTGGACGGGCCTTGAAGAACAGACCGATGAGTGGTTGCTGCCGGTGAGCCTCCAGCCCGTACTGGTGGTGTGTGATAATGGGCGAAATCTCGTAGCAGCTCTGGGACTAGCCGGTTTGACGCACATCCCTTTCCTGGCGCACGTGCTGAATTTGGTGGTGCAGATTTCTTTAAAAACTACCCCGACATGTCAGGGCTGCTGCATAAAGTGCGGGCCGTCTGTGCACACTTCCGGCGTTCACATCCTGCTGCTGCTCGCCTGTCTGCTCTACAGCGTAACTTCGGCCTTCCCGCTCACCGCCTCATATGCGACGTGCCCACCAGGTGGAACTCCACCTTGCACATGCTGGACAGACTGTGCGAGCAGCAGCAGGCCATAGTGGAGTTTCAGCTGCAGCACGCACGGGTCAGTCGCACTGCGGAACAGCACCTCTTCACCACCAATGACTGGGCCTCCATGCGAGACCTGTGTGCCCTGTTGCGCTGTTTCCAGTACTCCACCATCATGGCCAGTGGCGATGACGCCGTTATCAGCGTTACAATACCACTTCTATGTCTCCTTGAAAAAACGCTGCAGGCGATGATGGAAGAGGATGTGGCCCAGGAGGAGGAGGAGGAGGAAGAGGGGTCATTACATAGGGTTTCCGGCCAGTCATTCCCAAGTGCCTCCGAGGGTGGGTTCCTGCACCCACAAACCCAAGGTACACAATTGTCCAGCCAGGTCACAGTTCTGGAGGATGACGAGGTGGAGGATGAGGAGGAGATGGAGGAAGAGGAACCGTGTTCACAGCAGGGTGGCACCCAGACCAGCTCATGGCCATCACTAGTACAGAGGACACACACGATACACCTCCCACAGAGGACAGCTTTTCGTTGCCTCTGGGCAGCCTAGCACACATGAGCTATTACATGCTGCAGTGTCTCCGCAACGACAGCAGAGTTGCCCACATTCTCACTTGTGCTGATTACTGGGCGGCCACGCTGCTGGATCCCCGCTACAAGGACAACGTACCGTCCTTAATTCCCTCACTGGAGCGTGATCGTAAGATGCGCGAGTACAAGCGCTCGCTGGTAGACGCGCTGCTGGTGGCATTCCCACCTGACAGCGGGGGCACAGTGGAAGCACAAGGCGAAGGCAGAGGTCGCCAACGCAGCTGGGGCACCGCCAGCACCTCAGAAGGCAGGGTTAGCATGGCCGACATGTGGAAAAGCTTTGTCAGCACAACAACCAGCAGCACCAGCTGATATGGAGCGTCTTAGCAGGAGGCAGCATTTCACCAACATGGTGGAGCAGTAAGTGGGCACACGCCTACACGGACTGGCTGACGGGTCTGCCACCTGCAACTTCTGGGTCTCCACATTGGGCACATGGCCTGAGCGTGCCCTTTACCCTTGGAGGTGCTCCCTGCCCTGCAGCCGGTGCACTGTCTGAACGTGTATTCAGCACGGCGGGGGCGTCATCAGAGACAAGCGCAGCCGCCTGTCCACAGCCAACGTGGACAAGCTCACGGTCATTAACATGAACCCGGCCGGGATCCCTCAGGACTTGTCCGTATCTTGGGCAGAATAGACCTGTATACCGGCACTGAGCCGCCATTGTTATACTGCAGCGCAATTACTCATGTTTGTATTCTGGATATTTCACCCTCTTTTGCAGTGTACCCTAATAAAAAATAATAAACCAAAAAACCTGTGTTGGCTACTTCGTCCTCCTCCACCGCCGCTTCCACCGACACCGCCACGTCCACCGCCTCCTCAGCCTCCTACTCCATTTGGACCTCCACCTCATAAATCAAGATTAACTTTTTTTAATTTGTACATATTTTATTTTATGTCATTTCACTAATTTGTCTGTTACATTTTAGGGTGAAAATCACCAATTTTTGGCTGTGATGACTGCTGGTATCCAGGGAAACAGGGGGAGGGGGTACCACCTTTAACTCACCCTTGGCCCCTTTCCCAACCTTGACCCATAACAAAAGACACCGACAACTGTATCACTTTATTGCTGGTGGTGATCGGCCACAGCTTCTTTATTAAAGCGCCAAACCTTAATAAACCATAATATCGGAGCGATATGCCAAAGGCTGGACTCCCAGCGGGCAAGTTAAACCGTAATCATCCGAGCTGTCTGCCAACCGCTGGACTCCCAGCGGGCAAGCACGCCATCTGCTACCACCATATCTCCGCTGTACTCAAATGCCGCCACGGAGGAGGCCCGTTCTCCCAACGGGGCTCCGACCACCACCCAGCAGAACCGAGTCTGTTTTAGCTCTCGTACAGGCCAGAAAAGGAATTGTCCAAATAAACCCCAAAAAGAAGACACCATCAGGTCCCATTCAAAACCAAGGCCAATAAGGCCCGTGATGAGAGCATAGTCCAGCCACTATCCAAATCATTAGTCAGACCACACATGGAGGACTGTGTATAGTTCTGGGCTCCTGTAAACAAGGCAGACATAGCAGAGCTGGAGAGGGTCCAGAGGAGGGCAACTAAAGTAATGACTGGAATGGGGCAACTACAGGACCCTGGAAGATTGGCAAAATAAGGGCTATTCACTGTAGAAAAAGACGACAGAGGGGAGATCTAATAACTGTGTATAAATATAACAGGGGTCAGTACAGAGATCACTCCCATCATCTGTTCATCCCCAGGACTGCGACAAGGGGAACACTCTCTGTGTCTGGAGGTAAGAATGTATAGAGGCAGCGAGACGGCGGACTCTGTACCGTAAGAGGCAGCGAGACGGCGGACTCTGTACCGTAAGAGGCAGCGAGACGGCGGACTCTGTACCGTAAGAGGCAGCGAGACGGCGGACTCTGTACCGCAAGAGGCAGCGAGACGGCGGACTCTGTACCGCAAGAGGCAGCGAGACGGCGGACTCTGTACCGCAAGAGGCAGCGAGACGGCGGACTCTGTACCGTAAGAGGCGCAGCGCGGACTCTGTACCGTAGAGGCAGCGAGACG
Source organism: Bufo gargarizans (assembly GCF_014858855.1). Lineage (NCBI taxonomy): Eukaryota > Metazoa > Chordata > Amphibia > Anura > Bufonidae > Bufo > Bufo gargarizans. Next base: position 101,142 of record NW_025334417.1, read on the forward strand.
GCGGACTCTGTACCGCAAGAGGCAGCGAGACGGCGGACTCTGTACCGCAAGAGGCAGCGAGACGGCGGACTCTGTACCGCAAGAGGCAGCGAGACGGCGGACTCTGTACCGCAAGAGCGGCAGCGAGACGGGGACTCTGTACCGTAAGAGGCAGCGAGACGGGACTCTGTACCGTAAGGGCAGCGAGACGGGGACTCTGTACCGTAAGAGGCAGCGAGACGGGGACTCTGTACCGTAAGAGGCAGCGAGACGGGGGACTCTGTACCGTAAGAGGCAGCGAGACGGGGACTCTGTACCGTAAGAGGCAGCGAGACGGGGACTCTGTACCGTAAGAGGCAGCGAGACGGGGACTCTGTACCGTAAGAGGCAGCGAGACGGGGACTCTGTACCGTAAGAGGCAGCGAGACGGGGACTCTGTACCGTAAGAGGCAGCGAGACGGGGACTCTGTACCGTAAGAGGCAGCGAGACGGGGACTCTGTACCGTAAGAGGCAGCGAGACGGCGGACTCTGTACCGTAAGAGGCAGCGAGACGGGGACTCTGTACCGTAAGAGGCAGCGACACTGGACTCTGTACCGTAAGAGGCAGCGAACTGGGACTCTGTACCGTAAGAGGCAGCGAGACTGTGGACTCTGTACCGTAAGAGGCAGCGAGACTGTGGACTCTGTACCGTAAGAGGCAGCGAGACTGTGGACTCTGTACCGTAAGAGGCAGCGAGACTGTGGACTCTGTACCGTAAGAGGCAGCGAGACTGTGGACTCTGTACCGTAAGAGGCAGCGAGACTGTGGACTCTGTACCGTAAGAGGCAGCGAGACCTGTGGACTCTGTACCGTAAGAGGCAGCGAGACTGTGGACTCTGTACCGTAAGAGGCAGCGAGACTGTGGACTCTGTACCGTAAGAGGCAGCGAGACTGTGGACTCTGTACCGTAAGAGGCAGCGAGACTGTGGACTCTGTACCGTAGAGGCAGCGAGACCGTGGACTCTGTACCGTAAGAGGCAGCGAGACTGTGGACTCTGTACCGTAAGAGGCAGCGAGACCTGTGGACTCTGTACCGTAAGAGGCAGCGAGACTGTGGACTCTGTACCGTAAGAGGCAGCGAGACCTGTGGACTCTGTACCGTAAGAGGCAGCGAGACTGTGGACTCTGTACCGTAAGAGGCAGCGAGACTGTGGACTCTGTACCGTAAGAGGCAGCGAGACTGTGGACTCTGTACCGTAAGAGGCAGCGAGACTGTGGACTCTGTACCGTAAGAGGCAGCGAGACTGTGGACTCTGTACCGTAAGAGGCAGCGAGACGTGGACTCTGTACCGTAAGAGGCAGCGAGACTGTGGACTCTGTACCGTAAGAGGCAGCGAGACTGTGGACTCTGTACCGTAAGAGGCAGCGAGACTGTGGACTCTGTACCGTAAGAGGCAGCGAGACTGTGGACTCTGTACCGTAAGAGGCAGCGAGACTGTGGACTCTGTACCGTAAGAGGCAGCGAGACTGTGGACTCTGTACCGTAAGAGGCAGCGAGACTGTGGACTCTGTACCGTAAGAGGCAGCGAGACTGTGGACTCTGTACCGTAAGAGGCAGCGAGACTGTGGACTCTGTACCGTAAGAGGCAGCGAGACTGTGGACTCTGTACCGTAAGAGGCAGCGAGACTGTGGACTCTGTACCGTAAGAGGCAGCGAGACTGTGGACTCTGTACCGTAAGAGGCAGCGAGACTGTGGACTCTGTACCGTAAGAGGCAGCGAGACTGTGGACTCTGTACCGTAAGAGGCAGCGAGACTGTGGACTCTGTACCGTAAGAGGCAGCGAGACTGTGGACTCTGTACCGTAAGAGGCAGCGAGACTGTGGACTCTGTAACCGTAAGAGGCAGCGAGACTGTGGACCCTGTACCGTAAGAGGCAGCGAGACTGTGGACCCTGTACCGTAAGAGGCAGCGAGACTGTGGACCCTGTACCGTAAGAGGCAGCGAGACTGTGGACCCTGTACCGTAAGAGGCAGCGAGACGTGGACTCTGTACCGTAAGAGGCAGCGAGACCGTGGACTCTGTACCGTAAGAGGCAGCGAGACCGTGGACTCTGTACCGTAAGAGGCAGCGAGACGTGGACTCTGTACCGTAAGAGGCAGCGAGACCGTGGACTCTGTACCGTAAGAGGCAGCGAGACCGTGGACTCTGTACCGTAAGAGGCAGCGAGACCGTGGACTCTGTACCGTAAGAGGCAGCGAGACCGTGGACTCTGTACCGTAAGAGGCAGCGAGACGTGGACTCTGTACCGTAAGAGGCAGCGAGACCGTGGACTCTGTACCGTAAGAGGCAGCGAGACCGTGGACTCTGTACCGTAAGAGGCAGCGAGACCTGTGGACTCTGTACCGTAAGAGGCAGCGAGACCGTGGACTCTGACCGTAAGAGGCAGCGAGACCGTGGACTCTGTGCCGTAAGAGGCAGCGAGACCGTGGACTCTGTGCCGTAAGAGGCAGCGAGACCGTGGACTCTGTGCCGTAAGAGGCAGCGAGACCGTGGACTCTGTGCCGTAAGAGGCAGCGGAGACCGTGGACTCTGTGCCGTAAGAGGCAGCGAGACCGTGGACTCTGTACCGTAAGAGGCAGCGAGACCGTGGACTCTGTACCGTAAGAGGCAGCGAGACCGTGGACTCTGTACCGTAAGAGGCAGCGAGACCGTGGACTCTGTACCGTAAGAGGCAGCGAGACCGTGGACTCTGTACCGTAAGAGGCAGCGAGACCGTGGACTCTGTACCGTAAGAGGCAGCGAGACCGTGGACTCTGTACCGTAAGAGGCAGCGAGACCGTGGACTCTGTACCGTAAGAGGCAGCGAGACCGTGGACTCTGTACCGTAAGAGGCAGCGAGACCGTGGACTCTGTACCGTAAGAGGCAGCGAGACTGTGGACTCTGTACCGTAAGAGGCAGCGAGACTGTGGACTCTGTACCGTAAGAGGCAGCGAGACTGTGGACTCTGTACCGTAAGAGGCAGCGAGACTGTGGACTCTGTACCGTAAGAGGCAGCGAGACTGTGGACTCTGTACCGTAAGAGGCAGCGAGACTGTGGACTCTGTACCGTAAGAGGCAGCGAGACTGTGGACTCTGTACCGTAAGAGGCAGCGAGGACCGTGGACTCTGTACCGTAAGAGGCAGCGAGACCGTGGACTCTGTACCGTAAGAGGCAGCGAGACTGTGGACTCTGTACCGTAAGAGGCAGCGAGACTGTGGACTCTGTACCGTAAGAGGCAGCGAGACCGTGGACTCTGTACCGTAAGAGGCAGCGAGACCGTGGACTCTGTACCGTAAGAGGCAGCGAGACCGTGGACTCTGTACCGTAAGAGGCAGCGAGACCGTGGACTCTGTACCGTAAGAGCAGCGAGACTGTGGACTCTTTACTGTAAGAGCAGCGAGACTATGGACTCTGTACTGTAAGAGCAGCGAGACTATGGACTCTGTACTGTGAGAGCAGCGAGACTATGGACTCTTTACGGTAAGAGCAGCGAGACTATGGACTCTATACGGTAAGAACAGTGAGACTATGGACTCTTTATGGTAAGAGCAGTGAGACTATGGACTCTATACTGTAAGGGCGGTGAGACTATGGACTCTATACTGTAAGAGCGGTGAGACTATGGACTCTATACTGTAAGAGCAGTGAGACTATGGACTCTATACTGTAAGAGCAGTGAGACTATGGACTCTATACTGTAAGAGCAGTGAGACTATGGACTCTATACTGTAAGAGCAGTGAGACTATGGACTCTTTACGGTAAGAGCAGTGAGACTATGGACTCTTTACGGTAAGAGCAGTGAGACTATGGACTCTATACTGTAAGAGCAGTGAGAATATGGACTCTATACTGTAAGAGCAGTGAGACTATGGACTCTTTACGGTAAGAGCAGTGAGACTATGGACTCTTTACGGTAAGAGCAGTGAGACTATGGACTCTTTACGGTAAGAGCAGTGAGACTATGGACTCTTTACGGTAAGAGCAGCGAGACTATGGAGCTCTCTGCCTGAGGAGGTGGTGATGGTGAGTACAATAAAGGAGTTCAGGAGGGGCCTGGATGTGTTTCTGGAGTGTAATAATATTACAGGCTATAGCTACTAGAGAGGGGTCGTTTATCCTGAGGACTGTAACCACTACACTATATAGCTGCATCTTCTTGTTAAGTGCCGAACTACCGCCCTTTAATCTCTACCTGTGTATTATATTCATAACTCCTTCCATATATGGCCCAGAACAACCCACCCGGGAGATAACCACCAACTACCCTACTACCAACTTCCTGAAAAAGAAAGGGATAATAATATGTCAGGAAACATGAGGTCCAGAGCTCTGGAATAGACAACGGGGCATTACCACAGCGCGGGTCACCAGCATCACCGCGCCTCCGGCGGAACTCTATACCAACCACCTCCGGAAGGAGTTATGACCACCTGAAATCCAGGATCCCTGTCCAAAAGACTTCCACCTCTCGAAAAACCAAAGAGCGTCAACCAGCCACTGTTCCACTCTCCGCACCGCACAGAAGATACACGAAAGCCAGCCATCGAACCGCTTCTACAAGAAAAAACAATTAGCCCGAACCACAACACGCAAAAGGGGATCGCACAACTAGACACAGAATAGGTAGATTTCATCCAAAAGTATTTTCTTTTTTGTCATTTTTATTTATTTTTTATTTTTTTTATACTTAAAAGCCAAGGTAAATGGTCAGACCATAGTGCACTTGGAAAGAGTAAACGGACGGCTCACTGAGTGATCCCGCTAGGTGCTCTGGAGGAAGAGAGCCACCCCTCGCTCTGGAGACGGTAAGACACACGCAGAACATTAAAAAGCAACTAACAAAACAATATCCTTAATCGATGAATACTCCATTGTTTTGGAGACCTAGATGTTTCTCACAATTAAAGTCCCAGTGTAATAAGCCCATATCATATGGGTGAGTCCCAGTGGAGATGGTAAAAGCCGTGTCCCACATCAAAACATAGATCCGAACGGGGAATGAAAGGCCGCCGCTTAACTGTGTAACTCCATGAATGGTGTTCTATCAAGGCTCCCCCTGAGCGATGTCTACGAACGGACCTGGTTATCCGCTTCTGGCTGACCATTAAGTTCTACCTGCGACTACTGATTCCGCCATATCCACTCCACAAGGGGCAGCCCTGCTTCGTACAAACCATGTGGCACCAGTATACTAATACCGCCCTCCTGGCAACCAACCCAGCTGGACTAGAAGAAAGTCTCTTGTACGGCTAACATCGTGGACATCTCACCTGGATTCGACCCTACTGGATCCCACCGCACTGTAACTCCTGTAACACTGGACATGAGGCAAGTGCATCACCACCAAGCTGCCCGCCTGCACAGACATGTCAGAGGCTCAGCAGAAGTGCCCAGGTATCAACCATTCCGGCGGACCAGTACCGTAGACCGCAGAAAGAGAAAACCGTAACTGCGGCCGTGATGATATGAACTCACAACCATTTATATTACAGGAAGGTCCATAGCCACGGGCTATAGAGCTGAATGCTAGAGGGGTTACTACTACTGCGCCTCGCCTCCGTATATGTGAACTGACCATGTCCTGGATGTCATTGCTGAAAGCCCAAATAAAACACTTATTTTTATTTTTTTTATACACGCGGCCTAGTGTCCGCAGATAGGAGCATAACAGGCAGTACTACTTTATTTATTTATTACTACACTCCACGCTGAAAGGGAAATTGGGAGAACACCCGGCAGGACTGATCTATCCTGAAAAACATCTGCAAAAAAGGCTAGCCAATAAACCAGACACCAGACAGAAGCGCGGCTCCTCATGCCGGAGAACACCAACACACAGAATACATGTATATATAGGCCAGCCAATAAACCAGACACCAGATAGAAGCGCGGCTCCTCATGCCGGAGAACACCAACACACAGAATACATGTATATATAGGCCAGCCAATAAACCAGACACCAGATAGAAGCGCGGCTCCTCATGCCGGAGAACACCAACACACAGAACACATGTATATATAGGCCAGCCCATAAACCAGACACCAGACAGAAGCGAGGCTCCTCATGCCGGAGAACACCAACACACAGAATACATGTATATATAGGCCAGCCAATAAACCAGACCCCAGACAGAAGCGCGGCTCCTCATGCCGGAGAACACCAACACACAGAATACATGTATATATAGGCCAGCCAATAAACCAGACACCAGACAGAAGCGCGGCTCCTCATGCCGGAGAACACCAACACACAGAATACATGTATATATAGGCCAGCCAATAAACCAGACACCAGATAGAAGCGCGGCTCCTCATGCCGGAGAACACCAACACACAGAATACATGTATATATAGGCCAGCCAATAAACAAGACACCAGACAGAAGCGCGGCTCCTCATGCCGGAGAACACCAACACACAGAATACATGTATATATAGGCCAGCCAATAAACCAGACACCAGATAGAAGCGCGGCTCCTCATGCCGGAGAACACCAACACACAGAATACATGTATATATAGGCCAGCCAATAAACCAGACACCAGATAGAAGCGCGGCTCCTCATGCCGGAGAACACCAACACACAGAATACATGTATATATAGGCCAGCCAATAAACCAGACACCAGATAGAAGCGCGGCTCCTCATGCCGGAGAACACCAACACACAGAATACATGTATATATAGGCCAGCCAATAAACCAGACACCAGATAGAAGCGCGGCTCCTCATGCCGGAGAACACCAACACACAGAATACATGTATATATAGGCCAGTCAATAAACCAGACCCCAGACAGAAGCGCGGCTCCTCATGCCGGAGAACACCAACACACAGAATACATGTATATATAGGCCAGCCAATAAACCAGACCCCAGACAGAAGCGCGGCTCCTCGTGCCGGAGAACACCAACACACAGAATACATGTATATATAGGCCAGCCAATAAACCAGACCCCAGATAGAAGCGCGGCTCCTCATGCCGGAGAACACCAACACACAGAATACATGTATATATAGGCCAGCCAATAAACAAGACACCAGATAGAAGCGCGGCTCCTCATGCCGGAGAATACCAACACACAGAATACATGTATATATAGGCCAGCCAATAAACCAGACACCAGACAGAAGCGCGGCTCCTCATGCCGGAGAACACCAACACACAGAATACATGTATATATAGGCCAGCCAATAAACCAGACCCCAGACAGAAGCGCGGCTCCTCGTGCCGGAGAACACCAACACACAGAATACATGTATATATAGGCCAGCCAATAAACCAGACACCAGACAGAAGCGCGGCTCCTCATGCCGGAGAACACCAACACACAGAATACATGTATATATAGGCCAGCCAATAAACCAGACCCCAGATAGAAGCGAGGCTCCTCATGCCGGAGAACACCAACACACAGAATACATGTATATATAGGCCAGCCAATAAACCAGACCCCAGATAGAAGCGCGGCTCCTCATGCCGGAGAACACCAACACACAGAATACATGTATATATAGGCCAGCCAATAAACCAGACACCAGATAGAAGCGCGGCTCCTCATGCCGGAGAATACCAACACACAGAATACATGTATATATAGGCCAGCCAATAAACCAGACCCCAGACAGAAGCGCGGCTCCTCGTGCCGGAGAACACCAACACACAGAATACATGTATATATAGGCCAGCCAATAAACCAGACCCCAGACAGAAGCGCGGCTCCTCATGCCGGAGAACACCAACACACAGAATACATGTATATATAGGCCAGCCAATAAACCAGACACCAGATAGAAGCGCGGCTCCTCATGCCGGAGAACACCAACACACAGAATACATGTATATATAGGCTAGCCAATAAACCAGACCCCAGATAGAAGCGCGGCTCCTCATGCCGGAGAACACCAACACACAGAATACATGTATATATGGATCAAACCTGTTTATTCAGTTATAGATGTAGTTTTTTATTTTATTTTTTGTAAAAGCAGGGTCACCGCCTCTACCAGTGATTCTAACTCTGCACAAGAACCACCCTCCCCGCAGTACTCACCAGTCACGGAGAGGGACGGAACCTCCAAAGGAGCGGGTACGGGCTGCAGCGACCAGGCCGATCCCTGGAGTGACGGTCAGGCACCAGCCTCGTGCGGGGATTGTATAACCAGACTCCTCCGATGCGCCTGACATCCGTCCTAAGCGCCACCTGAGGATCTGGAGCGCCCATTCCTCCCGGAAACCCAGGAACGGCGACGGGACTGGCGCATGCGGAATCCATTACGGCCATGCCTCCAGGCAACCTAAGGGAAGAAAAAAAAAAAAACGCACCTGTGCCTGCGTGAAGGGGAGGAAGGAGGGGGGGGTTGTCGCCATAATGGACTACAAATAAGACCCAGAGAGTCTCATAGTACGGAAGGGGCTCTGCTCGCAAAGCTGGGACCATAGGAATACCCCTGAGAAGCCATAGGCACAGGTGCACCACAAGCGGACATGGCAAGCACAAGGGGTTAATCTATAATACTGGACAGGAGACTGGGGGAAGCTAAAACAAGCACCACATATAAAAAACTCACCTGCCCAGCGGTGCCCAGTACGGGACCCGGTAAACGCTGCAGGGGAAGGGGGCGGGGCTAGGCGAAACAACCCAGCTTGCGCCATGGTGAGGTGAGGACCCCATACTGCCCTACATTACCGGGGAGACAAACAATCCCACCCGTCATGCTTAGCCCTAACGCCAGGGAACAGAAGCTGGGAAGGGGGGGGCGGAGACACAGCGCAGCGCCACAGACATCACAGGATGGGTCGAAAGAAACGGGCCGCACAGCGCACACACGCGGGAAGCTGGGGGATAATAAGAGTCGGGGGGGCGGGGGATTAGGAGGAACGGCGAGCAGACCGCCGGACCTTCGCTGAAGCGCTGGAGCCGCATGCATACCGCAGCAGCAGCAGCTCCACAAAGCCCCAGAAGCAGGCACAGGGGAGGAGGATGGCCGGGTAGCGCTAACCCTCCCCTCCTCATGTAACTCACCAGGGAGCAGCCCGAAGGGCAGAACCACCTGTGGACTCCTGGTGTGGACAGAGCAAAGGGGTATGTACATACCAATCTGCTTCCACTGGCAAGAGGAAGTGACCAGGACAGAGAGGAGGTCTATGTGACCTTCAGGATTCCTGCACCGCCCCATCCTGTCTAAGGAGGATCCCCAGGGATTAACCCTCAATGACCCGAATCTGCCACCTACTTAACCATTACTGAGACGGGGCAAAGGGGGGGGGGACCATCAGTCCCTAAGCACCCTCCCTATACAGTCAGGCGCTCTCCAATACCCCTGCTCTAACTAGTGGACAGGAAAACTAATGTCACTAATTTGTCTGTCACATTCTTGGGTGACATTTGGCCATTTTTGCGGTGATTAAACCCCTGCTCTGCAGGTGACGGGGACTTACCTTTCAGAAGCTCCTCTGTAATTGCCGCGCGCTCCCTCCTTCCATTCAATGCTTAAACTGGAACAACTTCTCCCACTTTTCCGCTCAATCATATTTCATTTAAAAACATTGACCTCCCTTGGCGGTGGCCTCTCTTTCTCACGCTCCCTCTCCGGCCTGGAACCCTGATTTGTCGATAACCGTGATCACCACGGTCGGCGCAGAAAAGAACATGGAACGTTGGTAGAGCAGATATCCAAATGGATGGTGGACGTCACGGGGACGTGCGACATGGTGGAGCAGTAAGTGGGCGCACGCCTACACGGACTGGCTGACGGGTCTGCCCCTGCAGCTTCTGGGTCTCCACATTGGGCACATGGCCTGAGCTTGCCCTTGGAGGTGCTCCCTGCCCTGCAGCCGGTGCACTGTCTGGACGTGTGGTTAGAGGACACTTCTCCTGCTCTTCACCACATGTTGATGCCATTTGCAGCCCTTTCCAGGACATTTTTATGGCCATTTTAGTGCTCAAAAGTTCGGGTCCCCATTGACTTCAATGGGGTTCGGGGTCAAGTTCGGGTCCCGAACTCAAACTTTTTTGTGAAGTTCGGCCGAACCCGTCGAACCCGCACATCCAGGTGTCCGCTCAACTCTATTCATCACTGAACATTCTGGAAGGAAAGGCGAGTTCTCTCAGGGGTATCTGTGCCCCCCGCTCTGGCCGGGCAGGAGAGCATGTCCACGGAAAACTCGCCCATCTTGGATCAGGGGTTACAGGGTGCAGTCCAAGTCTGTCACCTCCTGCTGGGTCAGGTTCTGCTGGAGGTCCTGCTGCTGGAGCCGGGTGGTGTCTTCAGAGGGAGGCTGAAGAAAGCTGCTCATTATAGACGGAAGTTGTTGCATATGGAGCTGGTGATGCTTCTACCCCCCCCCCCCCCTCGTATGACCTTAATGAGGACCAGCTGGTAATATGGAGGCTGTACTATAGTGTGGAGGCTGTAATCTGTAGGCTGCAATATAATGTAAAGGCTGTAATATAATGTAAAGGCTGTAATATAATGTGGAGGCTGTAATATCATGTGGAGGCTGTAATATAATGTGGAGGCTGTAATATAATGTAAAGGCTGTAATATAATGTGGAGGCTGTAATGTAATGTGGAGGCTAGTAATATAGAGGCTGTTATATAATGTAGCGTCTGTAATATAAAGGCTGTAATATCATGTAGATAGAGGCTGTAATATAATATGGAGGCTGTAATATAGTATGAAGGCTATAATATGGAGACGGTAATATAATGTGGGGGCTGGTAATGTGGAGGCTGTGATATTATGTAGAGGCTGATAAAATGGAGAATGTAATACAACGGGGAGGCTAATAATGTTATATGGAAGCTGTAATGCAATGTGTAGGATGTAATGTAATATAGAGGCTATAATATAATGTGGCGGCCGTAAATTGGGAGGCTGTAATATAATGTGGAGGCTGTTATATAATGTGGAGGTTGGTAATGCAATATGGAGGCTGTAATATAATGTGGATGCTTTAATGTAGAGGTCCATAATATGGAGGCTGTCATATAATGTGGAGGCCGGTAATATAATATGGAGGCTGTAATGTAATGTAGAAGCGGGTAATATTGAGGCTGTCATATAATGTAGAGGCTGGTAATATAATGCAGAGGCTGTAATGTAATGTGGAGGTTGGTAATATAGAGGCTGTAATATAATGTGGAGGCTATAATGTAATGTAGAGGCTGGTAATGTGGAGGCTAGTTATATGGAGGCTGTCATATAATGTGGAGGCTGTAACATAATGTTTAGGCTGTGATGTAATGTAGAGAACGGCAATATGGAGTCTGTAATATAATGTGGAGGCTGGTAATGTAACATGTAGACTGTAAAGTAGAGGCCATTAATACGGAGGCTGTAATATAACATGGAGGTCGGTAATGTTAAATGGAGGCTGTAATATAATGTGGAGGCTGGTAGTATAGAGACTGGAATGTAGAGGCTAGAAATATGGAGGCTGAAAATATGGAGACTGTAACATAATGTTTAGGCTGTGATGTAATGTAGAGGTCGATAATGTAGAAGTCGATAATATGAAGTCTGTAATATAATGTGGAGGCCGGTAATGTACCATAGAGACTGTAATGTAGAGGCGGTCATACGGAGGCTGTAATATTATGTGGATGCCGGTAATGTTACAAAGAGGCCGGTAATGTTAAGTGGAGGCTGGTAATATGGAGTCTGTAATATAATTTGGAGACTGGCAGTATAGAGGCTGTCATTTTAGAGGATAGTAATATGGAGGCTGTAACATAATGTTTAGGCTGTGATGTAATGTAGAGGACGGTAATATGGAGTCTGTAATATAATGTGGAGGCTGGTAATGTAACATGGAGACTGTAATGTAGAGGCTGGTAATACGAAGGCTGGAAATGTAACATAGAAGCTGCAATGTAATGTGGAGGCTGGTAGTATGGAGGCTGTAATGTACTGTGGAGGCTGTAATGTACTGTGGAGGCTGGTAGTATGAAGCTGAAATGT